>NW_010258977.1:515-2121 GCF_000690775.1 Eurypyga helias
CCAGTCCATGGACACGGAAGCGGAGCTGCAGTTTCGCCCGCGGACGGGGAAGGCGGCCTCGGCCCCTCTTTTGCCGGAAGTGGAGACCTACCTCCAGTTGCTCCTTGTCATCTACCTGATGAACAGCAAGCGCTACCCGGAGGTGAGATTCCCCTGGCCGCCTCTGGAGCGCCTCCGGAGCCTGCCTGTCTGCAGCCCCACCCTCCCCGCTTCACTCCAGCTGCGTTTGGGGACAGCCCTGGGGCTCAGTCCCGTCTCCCGGGCCGCAGTTCCTCTGCTCTGAGCTCTGTGCCCCCGCTGCAGGCTCAGAAAGTGTCCGATGACCTGATGCAGAAGATCAGCTCCCAGAACCGCCGCGCCCTGGACCTGGTGGTGGCAAAATGTTATTACTACCACTCCCGCATCTACGAATTCCTGAATAAACTCGACGTGGTCAGGAGGTAGGATGGATCCTCTCCCGGAGCTTGATCCTGCGTGTCCCGGTGAGCCGGGCTGTTTCCTCCAACGCGCTCTCTCTCCCTTCCCTGCAGCTTCCTGCACGCCCGGCTACGGACGGCCACGCTGCGCCACGATGCGGACGGGCAGGCCACGCTCCTGAACCTGCTGCTGAGGAATTATCTCCACTACAACCTTTACGACCAAGCAGAAAAGCTCGTCTCCAAGTCCGTGTTTCCCGAGCAGGCCAACAACAACGAGTGGGCTCGGTACCTCTATTACACAGGTGAGATGCCGAGGGTCCCGCGCGGCGCCGGGCCCGGCGTCGAGGGCTCTGGTCCCGGCGAGAAGCTGTTGGAGCAGCCGGAGATGGGGCTGCCAGGCAGGGTTTGAAGCCCGCTCCGCGTGGATCCAGCTGGATTCACATCGCGCGGTGGCTTTTCCGAGCGCAGGGCGCATCAAGGCCATCCAGCTGGAGTACTCGGAGGCGCGGAGGACCATGACGAACGCCCTGCGGAAGGCGCCGCAGCACACGGCCGTCGGCTTCAAGCAGACGGTGAGCGGGAACGGGAGGTTTGTGGGATCCAAAAGCTCCCGGCTCCCCAGGGAAGCTGCCTCGGGCTTGGGACTGACCATCTCCTTCTGCTCAAGGTGCACAAGCTGCTCATCGTGGTGGAGTTGCTGCTGGGGGAGATCCCGGACAGGCTGCAGTTCAGACAACCCTCTCTCAAGCGGTCGCTCATGCCCTACTTCCTCCTGACCCAGGGTACGACCCCACGCTCCGTCCCTCTCCGCTGTCTCACGGCGTCCCGCGCTTCCAGGGAGCGGGAATCCCCTGGGGAGGGGCGGCGGGGGTTTCTCCCTCCGATGGGACGCGGCTCCGGGCTCTGTGTGGGGAGGAGGAGGGGAGGGCAGGCCTGGGAATCGCCCTGCCCCGCATGCCCCGACCCTTGCTCCTCTGACGCGTTCCCCTCCAGCCGTCAGGACCGGGAACCTGGACAAGTTCAACCAGGTCCTCGACCAGTTTGGGGACAAGTTCCAGGCCGACGGCACTTACACCCTGATCATCCGTCTGAGGCACAACGTCATCAAGACGGGTAGGGGGCTGTTCGGGGACCCCCATGGTGGCCGCTGCCGCAGGCTTGGCGGGGCCGGGGCGGCCCGGGCCGGG
>NW_010258977.1:2255-2458 GCF_000690775.1 Eurypyga helias
CCGGTTCCTGCCCCGCAGGGGTCCGGATGATCAGCCTCTCCTACTCTCGCATCTCCCTGGCCGATATCGCCCAGAAGCTGCAGCTGGACAGTCCGGAGGATGCGGAGTTCATCGTCGCCAAGGTAACAGCCCGGGAGACCCCGACAGGCACCGTCCTGCCGGGCGGCCTGTCCCGCTCCCCGCCCGGGGCCATCACTGGGATT
>NW_010258978.1:0-2322 GCF_000690775.1 Eurypyga helias
ACCCTGCCCCGCCCCATGGAGCCCCATGGACAGAGTTGTCCGCCCAAGGGCTTTCTGCGGTGGGAAACATGGGGGAATGTCCCAATCCAAACCATTCTATGATCCTACGTCCCACCTCGCAGGGGACACCCAGGTACCGGTGAGTCAGGACCAGGCATGGAGCGTCAGGGCACTGGGCATGCCTCCCCAGGGGCTCTCTGCCACCCCGTCCGGCTCGTAGCGAGACCTTCTCCGCTTGGCCCCCGTCCAGTCAGTACCAGGAATGGCCCTGCTACTGGTGTGCTTGTCAAGAAGCAATGGCCCTTATCTCCTGGAGCCTGTCTCCCTGCTTTCTGGGGCTTTCCATCCCCAGATACCTTTCTAAGAACTGGGGCTGCTGCCTGCGCTATTCAGAAGCGAGGAGTCGATTTAAAAAAAAACAAATATAAACACCAAAGGTGAGGTGCGCGCACACACATGCACACGCTGCTCCTGGATCCAAAGCTACTCTACCAGTTGCTTTCATCACCGTGCTTTAATTATAAGGGTGGAGCATTGCAATAAATTATTTCAGTAATCCAGTGGAACAACAACAATTCAAATCTTCCCCCTTTTACTAAGAATCCCTGCCCTGGTTTCCAGATCACACGCTGGGTTGCTGCCCGGGCCCCGCGTGCCCGACTGCCAGCAAGGGAGCGGGTTTATTAATGCCGCCCAACAGGTCAAAACGCATGGGCTGCAAAGGTCTTCCTCTGAAAAAGTCACCTCCAAAGTGTCGAAGAAGCATGTGGGCATCACTTAAAATCCCTTTTAGCCTGACCCCCAAGAGTAGCTTATTTAAGTCACCGGTTAATCCCATTAGTTGTTTCTTGGCCAAATAATAATTAATATCAAGGCAGTTCCTGCCCCAAACTTTTATAGATAAGTGAGAGCAGATGCCACAAGAGGCAGACATTAATTCCACTTGGTTTTCCCCTCTTCCAGGCAGTTTTGGCATCTGCACCCATGCAGCGCTGGCTTATTTTACAAGAGGCATCGCCGGCAGATCGGGTTCATTTTCACAGCCAATATTTCTTGCAAATGTGGGATATTCCCCAGGAAACTCTTATTACTGATGCTATAGTGGGAGGGCGGGTGCGGAGGGGAGCAGCACCGCACCAGGCACCGCACCAGCACCACGCTGGCTACGCAGGGAGCTGGGGAGGGCAGGATGGGAGGGCTTTGCCTGCTCTGAGCCATAGGCTGGGCATGGGGGTGTCCCCACTGCAGCCCTGCTGGCCCCTTGTTCACGAGAACCTCCTCAGAGCCAAGAGGGAGGCGAGCAGGAGCAGCCGGTGTGCACACCGTCAGCTGTTGACAGAAGCTCATCTAGGAAACGTGGATTATCTCTCGCGCCACTACGGCAGGCTGTAAAGCGCTGGCATCCCAGGAGATCAAACAGCAGCCTGGTGGGAGAGCAAACAGCGGGTGGGAAGGGCCGCCCGCTCAGGTGATGGCCAAAGAGGAAAGGGTTAATGGTTAGCCCTGCTCTTGGCACATCTGGCAGCAGAGGAGCATGCGTGCCATGCCCAGCACGGTGTGCCAGAGGTGGGTCCGTCAAGCATCGTCAGCCCTGCCAATACTGCCATGGCACTGCAGCACCCTCCCTGCGGCACGCAGCAGGCGTGGGGCAAGCAGAGGGGTGATGCCCCAAGGGACTGCCAGAGTGACCCCCATGGGAGACCCCAACCCCACAAAACACCAGGGACTGAAAAACACCTGTACTGCGTCGGCCCCGTGCTCCGTCAGCTGGAGCTGGGAGCCTGGAGCAAACTTGGGGACTCACCTTTGGGGCATTTTTGGTCACCCCTCTTTGACAGGAACCATGGACCCCCTCCAACACAGCCACGGTGTCACAGCCCGAGAGCTTCTGCTTCGCTGGGAGGCAAAACCTGAGCCCCAAAAGCTCTGCAGGTGACTCCGTGCGAAGGTGCCGTGGGCACCTATACAGCAGGGCACTCCGGGTTTTGTGATGCTCTGGAGTTAACATCCCTTAGAGCAGAAAGCCTGTCTGTCCGGGTTTTACTCTCTGTCCTTCCCTCTGCCACGGGGCTGGCCTGCCTGGAGAAGGGTCCGGGAGCCCCCAAGACCTGCCCGCACTCCCCCAAGCCCCCTTCCCCTCCTGAAAAGAAAAGAGGAATCGAAAATGAAATTAAAGCATAATTCAATCCGGAGCGGGTCCAGAGTAAAGTCATCTGCTCTTATCGTGTGCTGGCAGGCTCTTCCCGCTCTGCAACAAACACAATGTTATCAGGGCACAGAGGGCAGATTCGTTTGCACCGGCCGAGCAAGCTGCTGTGTCCG
>NW_010258979.1:0-6761 GCF_000690775.1 Eurypyga helias
AGGACTAGGGGCAATGGCCATGGACAGAAAAACAGAAAGTTCAGCCTGACCATGAGGAAACCCTTCTTCCCTGTGAGGGTGACAGAGCCCTGGAACAGGCTGCCCAGAGAGGGGATGGAGTCTCCTTCTCTGGAGACCTTCAAAAGCTGCCTGGACTTGTTCCTGTGTGATCTACTCCAGGTGATCCTGCTCTGGCAGGGGGGTTGGACTGGATGATCTCTAGAGGTCCCTTCCAACCCCTTCCACTTTGTGAATCTGTGAACCAATTACAGTTAAGGTCTATAGATGGTATACAAATAGATGAAAAGCCACTTCATATTATAGAAATAAGCTGCATGAGAACTAGAACTCATTGCAAACAAATTAAATAATTTAAGTTTTTTTCCTAATTAGACTTGTATAATTTCAGTGAATTGTCCCTTTTTCTTAACTGTGTCTAATCCTCCTTTCTTATCTGAGTGCTGTCCGTCAAACGGGGGGTCTTATGTCCCATTTGTCTCAGGATGAAAACTCAGAATTTTCTCAGGTTTATATCAGAGTTTCTATCTTCTAATCATTGGTTTAAATAGATACGATTTTATTTGGGTATTTATTTGATCTTGTCACCAGAAATAGTAACAGTAAAGCCGTGTCTGTTTATTAGCTGATGGAACTAAACCTCATAAGCTCAAACAACAAAAGAGCTCACATATCTATTTAGCGTCACCCAGTCCTATACTTCACTACAAATTAAAATAGATCAATTTTCTCTGTGAGTTAAGCAACAGCAGATGCAATTCCCATTCTTTTAGCCAGCACAATCAACTTCTTTAGAAAATCTTTTGGAAATGTTCTTTTAAAAGGTTCTGACTTTTTTATTTTTCTCTCATCTCTTTTAGGAAAAATGCCAATGAATTAAGGGAGGAAATTCAACTGCAGGAGAAAAAGGGAGAAACTCAGGAGAAACAGAAGAATGGAAATGGAAAAAATCTAAAAAACCTTTTCATAGGAAGATGAGCAAGTACGTACTGTTTATTTCAAAATTACCTATAGAAGTTGTAGCATAAATTAAAATATTTTCCATCATTACAAGCTGCCCATAGGCAGTCTTACTGTAATTATTTTATTGCATGCATAAGGCTAAAGTATCACACCATGGAGATAAGTGCTTTAGAGTTGCCAGTAGGTAGGCTTTTGATACTAAATGACACAGTATTGAAGGTGAGAAAGCGTACAATGGAACTGCCTTTCTTTGAGAGCAGAGAGCCTGGCTGGGGTGCTGCTGGTACCCAGTGTGCTACCCAGCAGCTGTGGTGCCCCATGCCTTTGCGGGTATATCGACAACTCATATGCTGTGCAGACCATTCACTTTTGCTCTCTCATGCTTTCCAGGTATAATTACAATGGGACATCAATATCCAGTTCCAGCCACAGCTACCTTCGATCTTTTTTAATTATCTGGTGACCCTGGTGACTCCATTTATTTTGTTATTTTGTCGAGCTATCTATCAGAAAAGTAAAATCTGAAAAATGAGAAAATGTAGAAAATAGACTGTTTACAAAAGCCACATTTGTAAGAGGACTACAGATAATTATCTATCACCGCATTTACAAAACAAGACTTAAAAGCAAGGAAAGTAATACTTAAAGATTGTGCAACCCTCACAGTAAATCTTGTAGGTCAATATACATAACAAACATTGAAACGTTGTCAGGTCAAGTAGCAAATTCCCTTCTCCTCATCACACAGTAAGATCTCTGACTTGAGCTACCCCCTGAAATAGTCTGACTTGTTCTTTACTTGTTGTCCACCTTAAATCCACAACATCACTTTTGGCTTTTAGAATTAGTCTGACATTTTATTAGTAAGCAGAACACATCATCAATGGACCTCAGCTTAAGTTGCTTACATTGTCCTACCTAAAAAAGACGATGTACATTTTTAAATACCTATGCATGAGTGTATTCCAAGATGCAGAATATTTCTAGTCCCAAAAGTCTGTTTCCTTTCTTAAGGCTAGTACAAGTAGCTGAACAAACTGATCTCAAAAGAAGCACGAGTCACTTCAATGGTTTTACAGTAAAGATAAGTTACAGCTTCTTCTAATCTGATACATCCTCTGAAAGGCTGAGGAGATGAAAGACACGATTCACTAGACTAAGGTAAGTGCTCCAAGGAATGTGAAACTCCAGAAAATTATACGTTTCTGTGACAAAATGCTATTTTTTATTTGCTTAGTTAGTAATAATAGCACAATTATTTGATTGATTTTATTAGATGTAATATTATATATAAAACTAGAACAATAAAGAAATATCAGCATTCTTGATGTGCTTTGTTCACAGAACTAAGTGTAAGCTGTGCTTAGGTATGTTTGAAAACTTGGTCTGCTGTACTTGTAATACATGGAGGATCCAGGCTGCCATCACTAACACAGGTGCCATCCCCCTTAAATTGCCTGGTCACTGCACCATGTAATTGAGGGCAGAAATGGACCAAGATCTGTCTGCTCATATATGTCAGGAAAGAATTATCTGTAATGATTCTTTGCCCGTTTATCATTTGGTAGAAGATTTGCATTACTTTCTTCAGCTCTCATGCGTGCCCACTCCACAGTCATGTTTGCACTGTGTTTCGTTGGCATGTGTTGAAAACTGTCATTAGCACACGCTGAAGACTATCAAATGGGATGTTTGCAGCTGTCATTTCATAGGATTATCTTTTGCTGTTCCCTCCCATTCAGGCTAATTATGTCTGTTGTCAACAGGCAGTTGGAGGATCATGTAACAGGGACCAAATGCAAGAGTCTCCTCATCAGATAGTACTACAGGGGAGGAAACCCAAGGGAAATTAATGCAGAGGACATGAAAAGAGCAAATAAGCACAGAGAAGGAATAAGAGAGTTTTGTTCATAGCTGAGTGATGTTTAATAGCTACAGCATAATTCGGCTTTTTGATGAAGCTAATGCTTCATTCAATGAAATTTCATGTTAAAATTTTCTACAGATTCAAAATGATTTTCTGGCTACATCATGGACTAGTTGGAGCGAGTCCAGAGGAGGACCAGGAAGATGCTCAGAGGGCTGGAGCCCCTCTGCTATGGGGACAGGGTGAGAGAGTTGGGCTTGTTCAGCCTGGAGAAGAGAAGGCTCCGGGGAGACCTTATCGCACCTTCCAGTACCTGAAGGGGGCACAGGGAAGCTGGGGGGGACTTTTTACAAGGGCCTGTAGTGACAGGACAAGGGGGAACAGGTTTAAATTGAAAGTGGGGAGGGTTAGATTGGATATCAGGAAGAAATTCTTCACGGAGAGGGTGGTGAAGCACTGGAACAGGTTGCCCAGAGAAGCTGTGGATGCCCCATCCCTGGAAGTGTTCAAGGCCAGGCTGGATGGGGCTTTGAGCAACATGGTCTAGTGGAAGGTGTCCCTTGCAACTAGATGGTCCTTTTCAACCCAAACCATTCTGTGAGTCTATGATCATCTGGTCTGACTCAGACATGGCAAATGTTGCTACAAGCAACTCCACATGGCTATGGCATTGCAGTCTGCAGCTGGGGAAGATTGAAGCGTTTCCTCAAATTCCCACTGAGGCAGACCAGGAGGTTTCCCTGAAGGTGGGAAGTGAAGTGCCCGTGATCAGATTCTGTTCCTCACAGCATGGGGTCATGCCAGGAGAAATTCCCTGTGTCTGAAGGCTCATCAGAAATACAACCCAGCATTTCAAACACAATTCCAGTTTTTCACGGCTGAGAACCTGAGGGATGGTGGGTACTCTTCACTCAGTCCCCTTTGTTCACCTTTGTTTTGTCTCAGATGTTTACAGCAGAGAGAAGGAAATATGTAAACAACCATACGTAGGCTGGAAGAAGTGTAGGATATTACACTCAGAGTAAAAATGCTCACAAGCACTTGATGCCTTGCTGCACCGAGAACAACTGATAAGTTGCTGCTCCTAAAGTCCAGCCATATGTGTTAGGAAAGCTAGTGTGAAGTCTTAATGTGCAAGTAGATAGTTAGACAGGCACATTAATATTTCATGGACAATTGTTAGACTCGGATAAATATGCAAGAGGCTTTTATTCAGATCCAAATTTGCCTTTACTCAGGCATTGAATTCAGTACATGAGGGGTTCAATATTTGATGCTGAGTGTAGGTATCCATATGAATTGATGCTTCTCAGTTAGACAGGGGGTGTTTCTTTAGAATAAGTCCTCAATCTAATATAGCTTAAATGAAGTCGGTGGCACACAGGATGTGCCGCAGGTAGGAGAGCGACACGACGAGTATGGCTCTGCATAACACATGCATTTTTTATATTGTACTCTTCAGCTCTTCAGATTTTGTCTGCAAGAGGAGTTTGGTGCAATCAGTCACAGCTCTTACAGGAAAACAGAAATTCGTTGACACTAATAATCCTCTTTCAGACAGAGCTTTGTACCACTCCTCCCTCGTCTCCCCCTCCTCGCCTGCCAAAATGAGAGCAAGCATCAGCGTGGGTTCCTGAGGGGAGCTGCTTTGGCTGGAGCCTGGCAGGCACAGATGGCTGACAAGCTGCAGCTCCTGGTCCTTCTTGGCTGAACAACCACGCCAGGTCATCTAATGATCCTCAGCAGCCAGCGAGAGCACTGGTTTGCTCCGAGTTGCAGCAGGTATATTGCAGTCCCTCTCAAACAAATTCTCTGCTACCCATTTTGGGCTTGTGGCAAGCCTCATGACCACCTTCTCTCTTCCTCCTCTCACATACAGAACCATGAAAAAGCCTCCTCCCTTTGCACCTACCACTCAGCTTCCAGGTGCTGGCCCTCTGTACAAAACATGGGTCATTAGGCTAGTGTCCTGGGACTCCAGCTGTCAGTAGTGCCCACTCCTAAGAAGCCTGTGGAACTGGCATAGCAGGCCCGTGGTGTGGTCAGTGCAGGTGCCCTGGGCGCTGCAGATGCCACCAGCCCACCAGCATCTCCCCGGTAACTCATGTGGTTAGGTGAGGGTGGCTGGAACGAAAAAGCCATGGGAGAAGGGGCAGCAAAGGGAAAGGCAGGGCTGCTGTAGAATTAGGGAGGATGAAGGGAATGTAGGCACTGTGGCAAGGCTTTGCATGTGGACCAGCTGAAGTGAAGGGCAGCAAGGACGGGGGACGAAAGTTGGTTCAGAGCAGGGGGACATCTGAGCGCAGGGACGTGTCCTCTGCTGCTGTCCCAGCTGCCACACAAGCCCACCGCTGTCCCAGGTCCTCTCTGGGTTCCCAGAGCCAAGCCTGGGGCCAGGCCCCAGCTGGGCCCCTTTTGCACCCTTCTTCCTGGTGCTATGTCCCTGCTTTGGCCCTTCCTGCAGGCAGTCCCTGAACCCACTGGATGAAGCTCTTTTCCTCTAATTCATTCCTGAAACTCCACTTGTTTTATGAACTGAGCCTGGTTTTCCCACTAGTCCCCATGAAACAAGCAATGCTGCATCCATCTCTCTCTTCCTTCCAACCTCTGGTATCTATTGAGAACTTGTCTTCTGCTTGCCTGGCTCCCTTCTGTGTGCTCTGACACTGGGGTGTTAGATGAATTTCTGGGAAGGCTGGCTTCCCACTCCTGGTGCCCTGGAGAAAGCTGGTCTGAAGGCAGACCTTTCAGTGTGTCGTGGCTTCTCTCAAATTCATAACAATCCCGTGTACTCAATGCAATTGCATCTAGACAGTGACTAACACTGCAGTTGCTTGGGATCTTTCATTGTATTTCTTTCTTTCATTTTTTCCTCCCCCCTCTCTGTTTTGCACTTCTCTCCCCACCATATCCAGCCCTACAGCTTCCTTGCCTGTGCTAGAAAAAGGAAGAGTCTGTGATAATAGTAGTACAGTGTCTTGTGACTCTGACACAGTGGTAGATGGCTCTGACAGCACAATTATGTTATGTTGAGCCTTTTTTATCCCACAGCTGAGAATCTGACTCCTATTTTCCAAAGATTAATTCTTTTCAGGTTTACAGAAGTCAGCCAATGTCTACGTCTTGCTGTTGCTTTTTCTTGTCAAAGCACTTTACATTTCTGCACTTACAACAATCTTTTTGTTGGGAACAGTGAAAGAGTTTTATAAGAAAGACGGTCTTGTGTATGATGCTCAATCAATCTAATTTTCAAACCTCTTCAAAGTTTGCCAAGCTCTGCAGCTTAAAAATCCACACATCACCTTCTTACAGCAAGCGTGAGATGCTGCCTAAATTTCTGGGCAGTCGGAGCATTTGCAGTCCTCAGGCAACGTCAATTTGTCCATTACCACAATGAGCCCAAATTGCTCTCCGTGGTTTGATTCAGTTCCAGGGTAATTTATAAGATTTAGGCACAACTGAGAAAATACAGGTGGGAATTTCAAAAGTTCCTCCAGCACACAGAAGCTCAGCTCCCCTTCAAACTCACTAGCACTTGTGCTCCGGGTCACTCCGTAACAACATCTGCTCACATAACACTTTATTATACCTCTGCTAAGGTACGTTAGGAGAGCCCAGCAGGCATACTTCTTATTTCTGAATTGAGTGCAAGCAAGTGAATAGATGTGATTCCCTCTACCCTCATGAAAAGCCAGGCGGGTAATTTCACCTGCAGACATGCAGATGAATATTTACTTGATGCAGGCAGACTACTTACATCTGCCGCATTCTCTTTCTCGGTTCTTTTTCTGACATTGTCAGGAAGGCTTTTATATTTATTGGCCAAAGCACCTCAAACAATTGTTCTGTGGATAAACTGAATGTGGACAATGAACTCATCTGAGTGATTTGTGACCAAATGAAAGCACGCATT
>NW_010258979.1:6789-9383 GCF_000690775.1 Eurypyga helias
GGAACTACAATGTGGGTTTTGCATTTAAAAGACAAAAATGTTCTGGTGTAAAATGCATCAAAAGAGGCAATTTCTTAAAGGTTACGCAATGAAAATTAAAAAAAATATATATAATTGATACTAAAACATAAAAGAGAGTATGTATTTAAAAAAAAAGACAAAAAAGAGTTGCTGTAGTGGAGCAGAGTACTGAATTTTAACTTAATGAATTCCAAAAATAGTGGCTTCTCTGCATTTCTGTGCTATGAGAAATAATCATATTGGATAACACATTTAAGAGCTTCTATTCTCTTTCTTGTGACACTGCAGCTTAGAAAACTGAGATCAGATCATAATCCCGTTTTACTTATCCAGTTCGTTTAGTTTTTACATTTTTGCAGGTAGTAACACTGCACTTCTGTTTGTATCGGCTTCCTGCCAGGGTTAATTCTAGGTGATTCTAATTTAATAATATTTCCATGTTCAATTAGAAAATTCTGTCAGGACATACTTATTTGTGTTAAACAGATTTCAGTGGAAAGAATTAAAAAAGAAAGCCCTGAAAAACATGCCTGTTGATCTCTGATGATGTAAAACATCTCTTACCTCAATGGAATGCCAGATTTGTCCCTTTAACACTGCTTTTGCAAGAACAGAAAAGAATACTACTTAAAACGCTTCAAAGAACAGGAAAGCAGCTGTTATATTTTTTATTATTCAAATGGCATCCCAAGCATAAAACAAAAGGTGAAGAGTGCGTGAATATCTTGAAAAGCACAGAAACACAGAATCCGTCTTTTTACTTAAAATGGCCCCATGCGTTGAGTTGCAGTGTGAGTCCCAGATACTTTCCGCTTAGGAAAATTCGACCAGACTAGTTTAACATAAACACCCAGAAGTGGATTTGGTACTTACACACCCTTGACACCTTTGACAGCTCAGCAGTAAAGTTGAGGCAGCGCCCGGAAAGTGCCATGAGGGAGTGGCCCTAATTAAGGCATTAGTGTCCTGTGCTTTTGCTTTATGTCTTTGCCTTGGGGGCAAGGCCAAGATTCAGGGCGGAGCACATTTCATCCCTTGGCCAGCAGCCCTGTGGGTCACATGCCAGCATCTGCGGGTTCCTGCTCTGGCAGAGACAGGAAAGACATGCCATGAGCATCTCTTTCTAATCCCACTTTGGATGTGCGCTGTAGAGAAAGGTTTGAGGAAGAGGTACACCAAGGCATGGCCTGACAGTGATGGCAGTGATGCTGATCATGGGGAGCACGACCTGGATGCCCTGCAAAAGGTGCACCCACGCATTCAGGGCTGAACAGACTGAAACAGCTCTGGAGCCCTGCCTTGCGGTACCCATGGCCTGGCCCTCAATGGGTGATGCTAAAGCAAACGTACTCCTGTCTCTCCATTAATGACCTGTAAAGCAGCTTCCTTCTTTATTTAGTTCTCTGGGAAAATCACGGGTTTTTTTCTGCTCTGATGTGGTTTAAAATACTATCTATAGGTAAACACAAGCGTGAACTCCCTGCTGTGACAGGATCACTCACGTCTGTGTACCGCCTCATGCTGCGCTGTGAAATAGGCCCAGCACTACCTCCCCTCCTGGGCGCTGTGCTAGCATTTCTGAAGTGCTTCACCCACAGGTGATTTTGTGAGGGGCAGTTTTAGAGTGGCCGTGGAACATGCCTGGCCATGGAACACGCCTGTCAAGGAATATAGAACAAGTTTTGCATATCAAACTATATATATATCAACCTGTCTGTACATATATATATCAATCTGTCTATACAATCGTGCATTTAACTGTTCCTGTTCAACTCTTCCTGATGTTCCTGTCTTCCTTCTTAGCTGTAGAAATAGCCTGAGCCAAGATGCCAGCATCTCGTGTACCCCACACTCCTGAGGCTGGCCCACTGAACTACGGCTGTGTCTGCTCCAAGGACCATGTGTGCCCAGGTACAAATGTCACATCTAACGCTTCCTCCTCCTCCCTCAAACACGTCTTTCTGTGCAAAGAAAACTGGGCATGTAAAAGGCCAGAGAGCGTTGTGGAGATCCATGCCAATAACCCAGGGACCGGACAGCAGGGCTCACTGCAGAGTACAGCGTAGAGGCTGCCTTGGCACTGAAGTGTCCTTAAGAGCCAGTGTTTAGAAGCAGAGGTTTTTGCTTGGTTTCTGTATAAATAGTGAGCTTCTCACACCATTACTGCACTTTGTGCAATGGCACTTGCCAATAAGGGGCTCTGTCCATTCACCTCCTTAAACACCGTCTACTTTTTCCTTCCTTGGACCCTCATCCCAGTTTAGTTTCTTGGTGAAAATTAGAAGGCTAATTTATGTGCAATATTTTTCTATGTTACTTCTTCAAGTAAAGGGCCTAGCTCTGGGTTCACATGTGGCAGGCTTGTCAGACTGTGGCTATGGCCTCTGCACGTGGCCCAAACGCCTTGCACAGGTTGTTACAACTTGACTTTTTCATGTGACCAATATACTCAGGTTTGGAAAATAACCACTGAGTGTGCAAAGTAGGTCACTCCGTACACTTTGTGTGTGCAGTGATGTGCACATGCTAACTGCAGTAAAAGACATCTTCACACACTATTACCAAAGCCAGCA
>NW_010258979.1:9414-17674 GCF_000690775.1 Eurypyga helias
CAAATACTTTGTCCTGTAAAGGCTAAGCAGATGAGTGGTCTCTCTGGCTACCTTCACGTTCTTATCAGAGTTGAACCAGCCCTTTCCCCACAGCCCACTTGCATTTGTCATTTCTGCATGTGTGGTTGTTCATTGCAGTATGTTTGAAAGCAGGTAAAGCTGTGCTGGTGTGGAGAAGCTGACCGGTGTGCGAGTCCCAGCCCTAAGAGTGACACAGGTGCCAGCAGCACCCAGCTGGCTTGACCCAGCTCATCCACACCTTCCAAATGTGCCTTCAGAGGCAACAAGGGACACCTGCCCTGTTTGTGAGCTGTTGAATGCATGAGGTTCCTGGTAATACACTACCTCTTCAGGAGAACACTCAGGGCTAAGCTCTGGTTAAGTGACTGCAAGCACCTGTGGTGTGAGGAGCTAGGCAGTCTGGTACTCTGATCCTGTCCGCGGTGCTACCTGCAGCAAGGATAGGTGCTGGATTGCAGTGAAGAGGTCAGAAGGTACTGCCAAGTGATGTCTTAGTTGTGTTAGAGCATGGGAAACGGCCTGGATGTTCCCCAGGCCCTTTGAACTGGGGCAAACGGTATATATTTTCATTTTATTTTTTGCGTGTGCATAGCGCTAGGCTCCTCTGGGCAGACTGCAACAGGTCACTGACCTGTGTGTGCTGCTGCTAACGTAGCTTGCAAAGTGCTGTTAAGTGAAAGTACTACGTGTTCGGCGATTGTAAGCACTGCGTGGCACGGTGCGTCCCAGACTTTCAAATTCATCTTTTGCAATTGTGATGGGCTGCTGCTTTCAGTGCTTGGTTTTGTGAAGCTGGGGGTGTCTGTGTTGTCTAGGGCACTAGTAGAGTCCTGGCATACAGGAGCGGCTTGTACCTTATTCAGGAAAATTGCTCTGAGCTAATCTCTCCATTGGGCATCTCCATGCAACGGGGTATGCACGTGTATGGAAAGGGCTACATGCGTACTGAGAAGCGAAAGTGGGCAGGATGCTTGTCAGAGGCCATGCTGGACATTCAGGGCATGACACGTGCTAGCTGCATGTCCTCAAAGATCCCTGCATGCGGAGACAAGAGGTACGGGAGATGGGAGCCAGCCTGCCAAAACACTTGCCAGAGGCAAGCAGCGTGGCTGCGATGGGCTTGGTCCCCATGGCCCAGTGAACGCGAATCTGAACCTCAGTGATTTTGATAACTCGGAGAGATGTAACCTGAGGTGTTTCTGGGCAGAGCTATTTGCAGATTAACCTTGGTGTAATCTTAGATTCTAATAAAGCAGTAACTTTAAGGCTAATGTAGCAAATTGAAGCAGTGAAGATCTTTCAGGTGACACTTGCATAATGATTCCACTTTAAAAATAAAGTATGGATTAGAAAGAACGTATTAGTTCAAACATTTCTCAGCTATTTGGGACTTAACATCATAATTCTCTTGAATTAATGAGGGGTTGTCAATAATATTCTGGCAAACCTTTCCTTCCCTCTTCCTTGTTTCTCAGCTCTACTGTACCTTGTCATGTTTTCAGTCTATGCGAAGAAGCTAATCAAAAGCCAGATAAAATAGCTTGAAAGATCTCTGCTGATTTCAGAGGTCTCTGGAGCAGACTGTAATACTATTAATCTCTTAGAATAGGGACCCAATTTTGAAGGCATTTATACTGATGGAATAACTGCTTGCTCCAGGAAGTTAGTCTGCATTTCCATCATTGAAACTCTTCCCCTTTTATTCACCTGTGCATCACCAGGCAACGCCACTGTGCTTTATAAATAAGAGCGAGTTACAGGCAGTGATTGTATCCTCCTGCTCTCTCACAAGGACTTTATTTTCTATTAAGTTCTAAGCAGTTCTGGATGAGTAAAAGCTTTATGCTTCAGATTTACTTTTTATTTGTGCCACTTAAATTTTTCATCTATATAAAGTCATTGTCCCTCTCCATTCCTTCCCAGTCCTCTCCTGCCCCTCAGCATTTTAGTCAACAGGAGATTCATCCATGCAGGCATATTAGGAATTAGCCCAAAAGCAAGTTTCTTATGAAAAAGGAAATAATAGGAAACTAAGAGAAGGTAAAAGCAAAGGAAGGAACCAAGTATACACGGAGCAAAACAAGGACAACAGACAAGTACAGAAGCAAGGAGGGAAGATCTGTTAAACTTGCATTCAACTCGGTGGAAAGAGAAGGGGGTCATTACGTGTAGTGTGCCTGCAGTTAGCATACAGTGCTTTGGGACAGTGATTTCCAGTCTGCTCTTTCCCATTTTGTTTAATTTTTAATTCAAATTGTGTACTAAAAATAGGGAGAATTTTGGAGCTGAAAAGATCTGAATGGCATAGGGCTAAAACCCAGAAACTACAAGAGGGATGCTGCTGTAGCTGAACAGCCCTGCTGGGATTTCTAGCTTTGCGTCTCAGTCAGTTCTGGTTACAAAATGCAGATTTGCCTTATCTGGGCCATTTTGGCTGAGTGAGCAAATGGTAGCACTTTTGTGAAATAAACAATAAGCTGGAGTGAGTGGTCATCTCTCTAACTCTGTTTCTGTAGCTACTTCTATTCCCTTTTTTGGTGAAGATGTTATATAGCTGATTACTAATAGAAGGAAGCTTTTAATTTTGGGGGAGATTTATGCAAAATGATGGAGACTCCAGTTTTCAATTAGTATCACTGCAGCGTGGCTTGTTTCTCCAGAACCCGAAGGTCAACAGATTTTTATCTGGATAAAATTATGAAACCCTATGCTTACTCATTAACCTTCTCTCCAGAGAAGACTTGGAGAAGTTTTGCCTCAAGTCCCCGTTCAGCAACTGCTCTGAAGAGATCCTTTAAAAATACAGAGATATCTTTTCTCCAGGCTAAGCAAGAAAATCAACTGAAAAATCAGAACGCAACCTCATCTAATTCTTAAGTAGCTGTGCTTCACACGCCTTAGAAGTCCTCCGTCATGAGTATATGCGTGTGGTGTGGGAAACATTCTTTCCGGTAGCCATTGGAGGTGATGCTGCCACTTCTGACTTTGGATGTGCAATATGTTGAGATGAGCATCTTTGGCTTGCTAAAACAGCAGATCTGGGTAATAAAGACACAGATCAGGAAACTTTCAGGACTTCAGGCTTTGGTTTAGATTGAAGTTACATGACATTTTGTGAATTATAATATTTGTAACATCATCTTATATCTTTGCCTACATTTCTGTGGACTTCTGTTTGTATGATGAAAGGCATTTCCCTATGGCACATAATTAAATCTTATACCCAGGGAGGTTGAGAAAGAATTAATTATCCTGAACTTTACAAAGCCCCATCCTTCTTTCTAGAGGATTGGAGCTGTAAAGCTTTTCTAAGGTCCTCCAACCCTGTCCAGCTGGAAGGATTGTTACACCCTAATGGACCAGCTTCTCCCTTAGAAAATACTGGCCCATCCAACTAGTGCCGAGGGTATTTTAGAAAAAATGTTCCATATGTTTCATTTTCTGCCATTTTTAAATCTCATATAATCAATTTTGGTTCAGAGTAACCAAGGAAAGCTAAAGGGTTTTAAGTGCTTAAGTCAAGATTGGACTGTAGTTTTCTGATTTACAATGCCATTGATAAAAACTGAGCACCAAGAGATACTGTCAAATGTACCACCTGACGCCTGCTTCCAGATCCTGCTACGCTTTGTAAAATCTGGCTCCCTGGATGTTAAGACTGAGTGGAGTATTTGAAAACCCTCCATTGCACTGCCGGTCAAGGAATTGGCTTTCTTCTCCCAGAAAGCTTGGAAAAGCTTCCTTTTTGGTTGGTTGTTTGTTTGTTTTGGTTTATTGTTGCTGTGGTTTGTTTTGGGTTTTGGTTTTTCCTTTCATCTGCTGTTGTTTCCAGTTTGTTATATGCTTTGGAGCTGACAGTTGTTTTGGAGTTACAACCAACTATAAGCATCTAGGGTTGAATACGGATTAATTTACTTTTTAAGAGAGGAATTTCAGCTCAGAGGTGAGCCAGGTGATATTCCGGAAACAGTGAATTTTGTCCAGCCACGATGCAATGGGCCACTGGCATCTGAGCTGCAGCTATGTGGTGAACATCTTGTGATCCTATGTGTCTAGGAAAGGGTACTACAGGTAGATACCCTTATTGTTCTCTGAAATTTGGGTATGTCTCTGTAGGTGAATTGGTTTCCAAACCTGACAGTATCTCTTGTTCTCTGTCACTGTTGGAGAACTAGAGACAACTGAAAGCAAATTACTGGGGTGTTGCGTATGGCTGGAACCGAGCAGTCAGCCACGAACGGAGCTTCCAAGCTGTTCCAATTGCATCCTGTTTCTCCAGAAGCCACTCCACGGAGGTGTGTGTTTGAACCAATACAGCATGTTGTTGCTGTGGAAGAGGAAGGCAGGGCTAGGTGTGCTGCATCTGTTCTTCTTGGCATCCCGTCAGCGTGATTTCTTCTGTAGTACAGTGCGGTGGAAAGCTCAGATAAACCTTTCGGGAACGTGGCTCATGACACAACCTTGGGGCAGTGGGGACATGGCCCATGTAAATGAGCAGAGCTTGGGATGAAGACTTTTGCATCGTTCACTGAAATAATTCCCCAGTCAAGTTTTAAGTTTAGCACAAGTGGGGAAAAATAGCTTGCTGTGTAGGACCACCTGAAGTAACTGTGCCTTGCAGAGCAAGAGGTAACTCCTTGATATCGTGATGACACATCAGGACAGTAATCCTTTAACGCTTAGAGTGGTTTTTATCTTCAAAGCTTCGTGAACATTAGCTAATTAATCCTCACAAAGCCTGAGGGAGTTACAGATGTATTGTTAGAATCCACAGGCCAGCAAAGCGCTTCACAGTTGTCGCCATGCCTCATGCTGTGGCTACAGCCAGCATCAGCCAGGGCAAAAGTTAAGATCTTACTAAAAAGCATTCTCCCTTCCTTCCCGAGCAAGTGGCAGTTCAATGAGATTCTCCACAGTGATGTAGAAACTGGGATTCCAAATGAAGCTGGACTACCTCTAGCCCTCACAGTACAATACAGCCAGTCACAGGTAATGACTTTTGCCCAGCGAGCTGTGAGCTACAGCCCGGGGAACTGGGGCGTAGAGCCTCCAGAGGCGTTGCACAGTCCAAATCCCAACAAGCCAGTGCCAGGTCTTGCATTGCTGAAGCCAGGCTACAGCCCTGAAGTTTCATGTCCACACCTCAGGGCAATGCAGAAGTAGAACCATAGTAGAGACACACAGAGAAACTGAGCAGTAGTGTGGTAACTCGACAGAAAATGCAGCTCTGTCCTGCCTCTCTTGCTGCTTTCTCTAGAGCCATGGTACCAGGGGTGAAGCAACAGCCTTGGAGCATCCTGCTGCTGCCATAGAAAGAAAGCATGCTCCTCCTTAGCATAGATAAGGGCCATCTGTGCATGGCTGTAGTGAGATAATGTTTAGGAGCCTCTCAGGATACTAAATGCTGCACTTTCTTTGGTGCCTTGTGCTGTTCAGGCTCATGGCAGTGCTCCCTTTGAACTCAGCGTTTTGTAGTTCTCCCCACTTGCATAAATTGAAGTAGAATGCAATGGTTCATATAAATCATATGGCCCAGGGAGGGCACATGTAGCAGTATGCATGCTGATATGAGCCAGATGAAGCTTGGACATCACAGGGCTCTGCATGGTGTACCAAGAGGTTTGACATCTACATTACTGCATCCATCAGTCAATAAACCCCATGCTGCCCAACTTCAGAGGGTGAGCTACGCGTGGAAAACTGTTTTCTCTGTAGTTACGAGGACCAAGACAGAGCACTGGGACTGTGGGGACCTGCGTGGAAGCTGCGGTGGTAGGCATGGCTTATGGAACAGAGCTGGATGTGGCTGCAAGACATCAGTTTCTGCTTGACTGAAAGTTGGGCTACGTGCCCTGAAGGATGTTTGTTTTAGCCTGTTGTCAAAGACCTTCCTTAATGGTAGTTCCACTGCTGCCTCAGTGAATCTCTTCTAGTGCATCTCTATCCTGTTTATGGTTTCCCTAATATCTAACCTAAATCTCTCAAATTGTCACTGTTGCAATTACATTCTCGTCCGTTACTTCTCTGCAATTACTTCCTATCCAATCCGTCATGGGCATGGAAATTACTTTATTTCCTTTCTCTGTGCTACAGCCTGGTTGTACATAAAGGATGCTGTTGTGTCCCAGCTCGGATTTCCATTTAAACAACCCCAGTTCATTCAGCCTGTACTGGCAGATTTTGAGTTCTAGACAGCTGATCTCTTTTGATCATCCCATCTGGTGTGTCCCTGGTTGTTCCAGGTTGTCCTTGGGACATACCAGAGATGTGACATCACTAGTTAACCAACAAGCATTACCTCATATGTTTTTGAGGTTACCCAGTGAGAGATTTCTGCCTTCTGGGTCTGTCAGTGTTTACTGGGCCCTGGGATGGGCACGGACCCATGATTTAAGGAGGGACAGCATTTACCAGTGGTCCAGAAAACATTTCTATGGTATATTTACCATCCTATTTTCAGCTCTTCCCTTTTCCATAATACCAATTGCAGTAGTAAAGGAACCTAATTCTGTTAAGAAATCTCTCATATCTTCCTAATTTAGAATTGCTAAAATACAGCAGCACTAGTGATATCACAGCTGTACTAGAAAATTCATCACAAAATTAACATACCCAAGAATCCACCAAGTGAAGCAAACTCATGGCTGAGTCATGATAAACTGTAGGAAAAAGGGGATATTTAGCAGAAAGACTAAAGGTCGCATGAGAAACACACAAAGGTCAGTATGAAGATAATTATAACATCTTAACTTTCGCTTATTCAGAAAGTAAATATCACTCTAATTGAAAGTGAAATACAAATATCAAGAGAAAGACAAAACAAACCAAATAGCGAGACACAAGTACACTGAAGAACGTCATTTTTTACCAATATCCTGAACCTGGCCAAGGGGTTTTACACTGGTGAATGGCTGCAACTTGACCAATGATCTCCAAGTGAAATTAAAGGCACATTTTGACTGGGAAATGTAAAAAGGGAGAATAAACCTCACTGTAAGAGATAGGGGATGGTGTTTCATCAGAAATGAAGTGGTGTGTGGTGACCAGAAAAATTGGTACTTTGGAAAAAGTAAAGGCAATCTTAACAATAGGGGAGGGACCTCCAAGTTTCAGGTACTTGTTTCACTTCCCCAGTGCTTGCCAAAGAGGCTGATGAACATGCCTCCCTACATTTGTCACTCTGTGTAACAAAACTCAGTGTAAGACCTTATGAAAAGGGAGGGTGATTTTATTTTAAACAAGTCTATTTCCAGTCCCTGACACTCATTCTCTCAGATTGCTCATGTAGGCACACACACATTTCTCACATGCGTTCACACCCACCCAGGAGCTTTCTTCTGTCTGAAACTGGGGAGGAAGGGACAAGGGATGCTGAGCCCTGAGCATGAGACTCACCATGTCTCTTAGCTTCCTCTTTTCTGGCAATGACAAACTCCCTTTTTGGATAGTCCTTTTATATTCTCTAGGAGTTGAGAAATTACTATGGCCTCAAACCTTGTTCAGTCCTTGCTCCAAGGATGTCAAGGAAGGTTTTTCCCCTTAGTCTTAAAATGAGGAAACAAAGACAATAAACCTCCTTCCTGTTGAGACAAAAGGAGAATGATGGCGAAAGAGTTGTGGTGTATCCTTGCTCCCATCTTCCTGTTGCCAAAGTACAAGAGCTCTGCTGGTAGACCATCTCCGATGGAGCCTTATTGCAGAGTAGCCAACTGGTCTTCATGGGAACACACTCCCCAGCATTTATAGCTCAATTTCTGCCAGTTGTATTCTTGGTAATCAACACAAGATGTTTTTTCAAACCTCGGTCTCATTTCTTATGGAGCTTTGCCACACAGGCATTTCTGTTCATATGTCAGCTAGACTAATCTTGATATATATGTCACAAATGTCCACATAGTTGATAGCCTGCAGCGAAGACCTTGCAACTTGAGAGGTGTTTCTCCAAATTCCCAGAAGCTCCTAACCTTGCAGAGGCTGTCAGATGGAGAGAGCAGCCCGATACAGCCCAGACACACCTCCCATCTCAGGGAGGAGGGGGATCATTGCTGCCACAGCACTCGCTGTTGGTCTCATAACCACATAAGATTGGATAAGAAAGGCATATGTTTATTTTATTTAGGTAAAGCAAGGGCCAAAAATGTAGGCTGGCAACACTGAAAGCTGTTACTAAAGAAAAGAGCTATAAGAGAAAAAAATGCAATTCTGCCTTATCAGTTAAGATCTTCCTGAGTTGTTTCAC
>NW_010258979.1:17684-37271 GCF_000690775.1 Eurypyga helias
GAGATTTGCTGCCTCGCCATCTCACCCAGCCCTGGAACAGATGCATCCTGGGGCTTTCTTAGGGCCACAGCTTTCCCCTCCCTGCTGCTGAGGACATGTCACCCCAGGCGGGCAGGTGCAGAGCGGTCCCTGTCTTCCTGCAAGCCAGGCTATTTTGTGTGTTTCCTCCTGACTGCCAGGCTGCTTGTGTTAAGGATACAGTGGTAAAACTTCAAAAATTGCAGCCCTTGGAGGAAATAAAAAGGCATTTTACAATCACTTTATTAGAGTTGCACTATCCATCCTACAGTGAGATTTCCTTAAAGATCAGAAATGATGTGGCTGTTAGGTTAAGTATCCATCTCTCTGTATGTATACAGTTAGTTTTAGGGTGACATTCTTAGCCAGGTCCATCAGGAGGGAAAAGATAATACATTATTAAAGTTGCAATTACTGCATTATGTCCAAAATGTAAATCCATATAGCAGCTGTTGCAGCCTAGCTAGAGAGGGGGTAGGATCTGGCAAATTATTTTTGTGGAGCTTTATATAGCTACTCATAATATTGAAATTAAATGAATGCATGTGTATGTGTGTACATCTGCATTTACAGACTCTCCTTAAAACATGTTTCAGGTCCTGCTAAAAAAAAAAGAAGCCAGGATTGTTTCACCTGCATAGCTGGCTTCAGCTCTCATATATTTGAATACTCTCGGCAATTCTAGAGGGACTCACCTCTGCTTCGCCCAGCTGTTTCTTGAGGAAGTTGTGAAAATCTGGGGATTTGAGCCTTGGAGCACCACGAAGCAGGAAGGAAGCTAACACTGCAAAAAGCATTTCCTCTGCTAAGTGCTACCCCCTTTCCCATGCCAGGACCTCTCCGTGAACCAGGGCATCAGTGCTAGCTGCAACACAAAGCCCTGCTTAGATTCTGGGGTTTTTTTTCATGTATCTTTTCTCCTCCATTAGATATTTTTGACTAAATCTCTACCCAGGGCAAGCTAATGTAGCTTTGCCAGTTTGGGGTACCTGAGGATGTAACTCTTAGTCAACAGAAATGAAGTGCCTTGTTCAGCTGCCAGTAGTTACACAAGCTGCAGGACAGTGTATGCCTGGAAGTATGCACAATAAGCAAAATAAATTATAAATACACCAAACTTCATTATCTGGGGTGGTAGAGAGGGAAAGGAGAGATTTCAGCCAGTGTCCAGTCTGGCCAGGGTCTGCAGCAGGGCAGGCCTGCAGAGGCCTTTCTTCTTTGCAGGAATCCAGTGTGAGCTCTGCGGGGCTTGTCAGCTATGGCTCGGGCACCGCTGCTGATGTGCCACATGCCACCTCCCAGTGTCACTACATCTGCACCAACACGCTCTCGGAGGGGGCTGCTACCCTCTGATGGCCCTGCACACCCACCCTGTGGGACGCGAGGTCTGCTTGGGCTCAGTGGGACCAGCGGCAGCGAGGCCCATTCTGAAGGACTTCTCCTTGCTCCTACTCACACAGCCCCACTGCTGCTGGATGGCTTCACCTCCAGCATCGCCCCGTGTACGACTGATTTACTTTAATATAACAGGGACTTCTCGCTCCATCCTATGTGACCCCCTTAGTGTGTTCCCTCCTCCCAGCCCTGCCTTTGAGCAGAGCAGGCCCCGCTCCTCCGGACTCCCCGCGCAGGACAGGCAGGCCTTCGGGCCTGGCAGAATTCCTTCCCCATCTGTTCAGGTCTGAATTCCTCTTCCTGTGTCACCCGCTACCCCAACGATATGGAGATCCACAGGGGACCCTCCTCAGTGGCTGCAATGGCACAAATGCTTCTCCGAGGATGAGAAATAATATTTCTGAGTTCATTTACCACAGTCTAGGAGTGCATATGATCATCTTTCAGAAGTACTCACCCTGCAGCTGAGTACCCTGTGATTTTATCTACTTTAATTAATTTTCAGCTTTCCATTTTACTGCAACAGTTTTGTTACCGGCCTTTGCTTTTTCAGATAAATTTAGCCTATTTCTGTTTTTCAAAGTCATCTACGTCTCTGCGTGATATTCTGACCCTTTGCTGCACTGGCAATACTTCCTAAATTTGTGACATCAGAGCTTTTTATTAATAGAAATATATATTGAAGTATTATGATTCAATATAACTTCCTGTTTTGTAAATGCCTCTGATGAAATCCTTGTCCAAGAGCAGTCCACGGGCGTTACTTTCAGCACTTCCCTGTGCAGAAACTTCTCTCAGCACAGTCCTTCCTTCCATAAAGCCTGCGGTGCTGTTGCACTGGCCAGATCACCGCCCGCTGCATGGTTGTGCTGTGCATTGCACACGCTCATTTAAATGGTAATTTCCCACATAACACTGTTGCAAATGCTTTGCCAAAGTCCAGATAGTTCTAATTTTTTTCTTTTCTTTCTCTAACCGAATGTATTATTCAGTAAGCCTAGGTTACTGAATATCCCGTTGACTTCCATGTCCTCAATCTTTATTTTATTCAGAAATTGTCCTAACAAATTGCACAGAACTGATCTCAGGCACAAGAACATGTAATTGCCCAGATTACTTTTCATTCCCTTTCTGTAGGTGTTACCAGTGCTGTTATCCAGGGAGCTGATGCCCCTCGACAGTGTCATTCGGTGTCCTGGTTACCGTGCTGCATCGCTCAGAATCAGAGAGGGACATCACCTCCTCTCATTCCTTCCTTCCCTGCCTGAACACGTTACCTTACACTTCCAGGTAAGGATCATCTTTCCTATTGTCCATCCAGCTTTCTGCCATGAAATTCAGTATTGCTTTCATTACAGAAAACCAAAGTAAAGAACTCATTTAGATTTGGAACCATACTTGAATTACATTTAATTTTCACATCATTCCCATTGCAGAGCAGTTCCTTTTTTTCCCTTGTTCTCCTTTTATTTATATAGCTGAGGAGCCATTTGTTATTTTGATTTCCTTTGCAATGCTTCACTTTCAAGAGTTTCCACTGTATTTCAACACTCCCTGACCTCCAAGTCAGTTTTCATTGCTGATCTGTCTCCTTTTCCATTTCTTGTTAAGTGCTTTGATTACTTAGGCTTCAAGTGATTAACTGTGCTTTGTTTTAAAAGGAACGTGGGGTCTTGTGCCAAGAGGCACTTCCCTCGCATTGGGGTGTGTGACCTGGCGAAGGGCTGAAGTTGTCCCTGTCTTTCTGTCGTGGAGGCATTGGAAAACGGGGTGGTTTTCACTGCTTGGAGAGGAGATGGGGAAAATTGAGAGCTCTTAGAGGTTTTTGCCAGGATATATATAGGACAATCTCTATATTTCAGGATGGCTCTGGCAATCTGGGTTGTCTGATCTCCCTATCAGTAACAGCCATTTCGAAGTGATTATTCATCCTCTCAGATCTGAAGCATTTCACTAGAAGTTGTTGGTTTTTTCCCCCCAATTTACTTGAAGATTTCTTTGATCTAAATGTCAAGCCCTTACTAAATCAAAGTCCTTGAGTTATTTGGTCAACTTATTTTCACTAGTTATTTCCTGGTAGTTAGTTCAATAAATAGTAACAGGTCTATTTTTGTTTATTCTTTGATTTAATTTTAACAGAGCCAGCCCATGCCCGCTCACTGCAAAATTCTTGTCTATGATTAGCTCTGGCATGGTGCGTTCCCTGCTCACCAAAACCAGGTCTTAATTGCCACTCTGCATGTTGATTCAGTGGCTCTTTGATGAAGAAATCTGAGTCTTCCGATCCATGAGTATTTAGGCCATAATGTTGCTGGCAGTGTTTGTTCTGCAGTTGAGGCATGGGACGTGATATTTCTGTGAGAGCATTATGGAGAGCGGTAACCTTTCCTGATACTGTTCCTGAGGGCCGTTAGGGACGCAGTAGAACCCACCTTCACTGTCCTTCCTCAGACTTCTTTCAGCCTGAACAGATTGCCTCCCATCCATGCTGCATTTTTCCTTTCCTTTATGAACTACTGTATCACGGCACTACAATGTTAATCTGCCGTGATAATCTCTAGTTCCATCTTTCACAAACAGCATGTACCTTCCCAGGATTTGTGAACACAAGCAGATAGAGTAATTTTTTAGGATGGTGTTTTCCTTAGGCCTTTCAAGTCCTTTGATCTGCACTAGTAAAGAGTAAGTAGCCCTTTCTCTAACTTTTCTTAACCTTATCTTCTGCCTTAGGCTGACAGGGAACAGAGGCACATACTTTCACATCTGTGCTGAATCATGCAGAGTTGCAGTTACACCCTTTATTTTTCTCCTTGCACTGATGTTTACTGTGAGAACCCAACAAAAGTAACAATCCTAACCATTTTCTCTTCTTTCTTGCTTTCTCTCTCTTTTTTTAAAGCTTGGTTTTCAGTTTAAAAAAAAAAAAAAAGCAATAAAGTCTTCTCTTGGAAACCTGTTTGCCTTGTATGAGGAACAGGTATTTCAGGGTCTTTACTGGGAATACCTGAGCTGTACAAATACTATGCTAATGTTCACCACCCCTCTGGAGAGAAGGAGTGCTCCGTTTGTCACCTATCATCCCTGCCTGAGGCATACCAGACACAACAGCCTCCTTGCTCTTTCCTCATCCTTTATTGTGTACTCCACCATCCATCTATTATGAGTCACTCATAAACCTAACCTAATCATGACAAATATGTGAAGAACTAATTTGCAGTTCATAAGATGAACTGAAGTGGATTGAATAATGAAGGTACTGATGCCACTAACTTGTTTTGATTTGAATGTGTTTAGACATATTTTGAAGTCAACAGGGAAGTATATACAACTTGCTGAGCTCAAAGATTTCCTGGTTATAATCTTCCCTTTTCTTATAATCAAATTCATTTGCAAGTAACCACAACCAAGCAACCCAATAACGAAAGATTTTCACATGTTGGCAGTTGAGACAGTCATTTGATTTCCAATGGATGTTTGTTGTCAGGTAGATCCTCAGCAGTGTTTCTCATCTTCAGATCTACCTATTTACGCAATCTTTATGATTTACCGTGTCACAGAGAAGAATCCATTACAGTTTCTGCAAGTAGGCTAGATGCTACATTAGATAACCAGGTTTCCTAGAGCTATTAGGCATATGTATTCCAGATAAATTGTTTTCCTCGGCTTACGAAGTCAAAGTAGACCTGCTAAAACAATAACACTGTATATCAATATCTTAAATTTCCTATTAAGTTTTATTTGCCTGCAGCTCCTCCAGCTGGGGAGAGCCCAGACCGAACTTCCTAATCCAAAACAGCCATATTGTGAAAGCGAAGCCTGTGTGTCATGGAGAAAGTAATGTTTTATTGAATCAAGAACTTGATGTCAGTCGTGCTCTTCAGTTGCGGAAGCCTGTTGTTTATTGCAGCAGCACATTTTGTGTAAGTTCCTTCCTGATTTACAATGATTCACATTGATAGACTTCTAGTCTATGACACTGCCATCACAAACGATAATTTATAACAGCTTCAGCTCTGCTCTTTCAGTTCTGGTTTTCAAGGACTGGAGCCAAGATCTATTCACCAGAAGTAAATCTGGGAGGAAGTTCACTTACTATGAATATTAATTAATGTTTATGTACTATGGTTGATCTTGTTAGGCAGTGATTTAATTCAGAACATTTAAAATGGTGCTGTAGGGGTGAAAAGAATCAGCAGACATGTGCTCAATTCATTTCAGAGATAAACCTGGTTCCATTCATTTTCCTTTATGGTGAAACCTGAAAACAAGCTTTAGCAAACGTGGCAGAATGGAGAGTGCATAAGCCAGTGGCAAGTGGTGCTTCCCTGTTGTCTGTAATTATGCAATAAAGAGAAGATGTTCGGCTTCACCTCAAAGTCCTTTTTCTGCATTGCTCTTCCTATGCAATGGAGTGAACCTCTTTGCTTTGCTGCTTTCCTTTTATTCAGACTAATCATCTCCTTGCAGAGATACAAGTGGAAGTGATTGAGACTAAGGGCTGTAGCATCATCTTGATGCTGAAGAGCATTCATGGAAGCTGAGTGCATGACTCTTTAGCAGAATGAGAGAAGAACACACAGCAAAACCATATTTTTCTTTGTCTGTAAGAAAAACAGGGATGGCCAAGTCATTATGGATCTCTAGCATGTTTGTATTTTCATGCTATAGAATATAAAGGTATTATCTTAGGTTTATTTTGTTAATACAAAGCCTGCACTCTTGTTTGATCCCTGAAAAACTTGTTTTATGAGGTTGTGCTCTCAAAGCACTCACATCAATTCACAGTATGAGTAATGGCTCTGCTGGTGGAGTGGTAGCCCCAAGTCTCTTTTCTGACACCAGCTCTTCCCTCCCCGAAAGTTCCTCCAAAAGCCAGTATCCCTCACTGAAGTGGGCTGAGTGTAAGTCTGTGATGCTGCTACCCCCTGTGCCGCCTCTGCAGCTGGGTTGCACCCCCCAAACAATGGAGCTGGTGTGTTCCTCTGGAGTGGTGTGGCACTGCCGCTGTACAGCCTCCCTCTCTGCTTCTGGCCTGCATGTACTGCCAGATGTGGCCAGCTCTCCCTCTCCTCAGGCTGCTCCACAGACCTACCTCCTTACTAGATCTGCACAAAAATTCTTCACTCGCACAACACAAACGGGCTTTCAGTCTCGCCACCATCCTCCTTCGCAAGCCAGCCCCAAGTACAGCTGTCTGTCCAGGCATGCCGGTCAGCAAAGCCTGTGGGGTCTAGGTCTTCTCCATAAGAGGCAGAAGCAGCTGCAGTCCCCAATAGCTGGTGACTGCTGTGCTGGCATGCTCTCTTCCCATCAGCCCACATGCAGAGCACAGCCTCTCCTTGGCCACCCCTTTCCAAAGGGCCTCTTGCCCACTGCTGCTCGTGAAGGTGGTGTCGCTGGCTGCCCTCACCCAGCAGGCACACCACCCTAGAGAGACCTTTCCTCACAGTTCCCATGCATGATATATGTCAGATAAGCCTTTTCAGATGGCACCTACTTCAGCAAGTAACTCGAAAGCATAGCATGCCACAGCAATGAAGAAAAGCCCTTATTCCACTAAATTAGATGTTAGGCATCATGTGAGCTGCGTTCTCCTTCATCTGCACCTGGTCTTGCTTGCTGAAGTTATTTGGAGCTGGACCTTTAGGATTAAGACAATAATTTGACCCAGTTAAGTGTCACAGAACAGACTTCAGTGGATTGCACAGACTGAAGAGAGAGCAGAATGTTGCCCATTGTATTTACTATCATGTTTGTTTTGGGAGCTAAATTATTCCTCCTAATTCTGCTAGCAGTGTAATACGCTGTCTCCGTAATGGAAAGCATATGAAAGCAAGCAGATGGTGAAGGCAGAAAAAAACCCAAGCATGTCCTGATAATGTAGTAAGCAAGTTCATTTTTTTGGCATTAGGCTTTCATAACCAAGGCACGGTGATAACAAGTACAGACACATTTTTAGAGCACAGTTCATCAAAAAAATATAGCCAGTTTCATTGCAGGGCAATGGAAGATTACTTTTTGAGACTTCTATACAGATAAAAGCTAGATGTGAATGTGGTTGAATTAGACCCATCGTTTATTATTGCTAGCAGATGAGTGACAGAACAGATACTGGTCGGAGTGATTCCATCACAGCTCCTTCGATATCATTACAAATGTAGGGTCTTTCACCCACTGATTTGCAAATATGCAGCCATCTTGCATTCCAGAAATACCACAGGCACCTCGATATATGCACTTACCACAGGGGACAGTATTGGAAATTCAGAATATTTTATTTTGCTTTATGAGTATGCAGCCTCCGGTTTGAAACTCTGAAGTTCAAGGTTGTTGCTTCTTGGCTGCTTTCTGGGTGGGTGGATGGGTGCACGTATCCGCAGGACGTGAAGCTCCCAGACGGACTCCAGCCACCCCTTGTTTCTCCTCCCCTCACGCCCTGGCATTCCAGAGCAAGGCAGAACAGCCTCATCAGGAAACAGTCCCATCTGTTTAGCAAGTCTGAGAAAACTGAGCCAGCCTTGACTCGCTGGCTGAGCAAAAGGCCCTGAAATGTGGTTTCTGGGGAGGACACTATCCAGCCTGATGACCTCCAAATTACATTTTGAAGTCTCACAGGACAAAACATAGGCAGAAACAAGGCCAGATGTACCGCTTAGCATTTTAAGATTCTTCAAAGAAGGGATAAATTAGTCTTTGTTATAATTTTCATTTGAAGCAATGAAGTTACATCTTCATGTAGCTGCAGCACAGACCTTCCTTCAGCTTCCAGGAGTTTTGGGTTCAGACAGAGCAACGGAGGAGGAGCCACAGAAGCCAGTGCTGCAGTTGTGAGAGCAAATGCCTGTGTAAAATTAAGGGAATAAACCCAGATCTGAGCGCTCCAATCTCTTCTGTGGGGAAAAGGGGTGAGGAGAGCTAGACCCATTTCTCATTAAAGCATATAATTGGTTACAGTGCTCTTTTTTTCACCATGCAGTAAAGCAGCATACTAAGTAATGCAAGGATTTGATTTTTTTTTTTTTTTTAGTATTTCGTATGCATCTGGTTCATTTCTGACTTGAAGAAACAAAGGCAAAAGAGTCTTTTTGATTGCTTGATCCCTCTGAGGACCCTGTGCTTGCTGCTTCCTGAGGAAAGTTGTCTCCCTTTATCTTTTTTAGTAATGGCTTGCTGATTTAACCTTCCAGGAGATAATGTGGTTTTTTTCTGGATTGCTTTTAGTATCTCTGGAAGGAGGCGGGTGGCATAGTTCTGATTTCTTTGATGTACCTGTGTCCTCTTCATTTCATTACCCAGGCAGGACTTGGAGCAGGGAGGAAACAGGATCAACGTCACGTCCCAGGTCCTAGCTGTTTTCCTGCTCCTCTGCCTGTGCCATCATCTTTTACTGATGCCACCTCCCCTTGCTGGGTCTTGGGGACATGGTACAGAAGTCAGGTGACCTGGGGCCACCTTTGCTACTGGGGCCACGTGGCTTTGGCAGCCTGAGCTGAGGCAGAGTCTAAGTGTTTCTTCCAGCAGAACCTGGGCAGGGATCAACCTGCTCAGCTGGGGATAGGCCCCGAAATGCCCAGCTCAGACCCACAAGCTGGGCTGGGAATGGGGTGGTCATGGGCTTGGCTGAGCCGCTGGCTGAAACGGCTGGAGGGGAGCAGACAGGTCACTTTGTCATGTCCCTTTCCTCTGCTGCATTTCCTTTCTGTAATCCGTGAATCCCTTTTAGGGCAAGAGCCTGAGGTCCCTCCTGCAGTGAAATAAGACCTTGATCCAAAACTGTTTAGACTGAGGTTAGCAAGCCTGTTTTCAAAGCAGAGTAAATCTCCCTCTTAATTTTTGCTTGACAGTTCCACAGCAAAGGGCTTTAGATGCAGTGTCCGTATGTAACTGCTCTTTTTGATGTGCTTCCCGGAATGAGCCATAACATACATGTTGTGCCTTTACGCACCTCAGAACAATGCCGTGCCAGCACTAGGAGATTTTTCCAACAGCTAGGGAATGTGCTGCTTCTCACAGCTCACCCAAATGCTCCCTGGCAGATAAGCCTGGCCACAGAGGGACATGATCTGTATTTCTAGGCTCAGCACAGCAGCCTCACGTGCACCTCACACCTGTGTATAACCCAGTGCAGGAGCAGTATTTGTCCCAGTGATGTCCCATCTTCGTTAGGGAAGCAAGTCCAGTGTGCACATGGAGAAAAGCCCTTAGTCATCGTGGCACAAACAGTGCCTCTGGAGCTGGGCAGCCGGGGTGCTCCCCCTGAGCCTGACTGCCCACAGGCCCCTGACCTTCCCCTGCTAGAAATGACCTAGCCCTGGGGATCAGAAAACGACTTTCTGAAGAGTAAGATTTTTGCTGCGTTCCTGATTTTTACCTGAAGCATCCCAGCCAGCACTAGCTAACAGGCGTTTTTCAGAAGGATCTTGAGGCCAAGTCCCTCATGTTTCAGTAACAGATCTGTGCTGTTATTCAATGCATTGCATTTTCCAGAAATAGACATTTCCAGGGAAATACAGATGGATGTTTTTTGCCCAGAGGTGCTGCTTCCATCTTTGGCTACAGTCATGAGCAAAGATCTTGCTGTAGTCCATCCTCCTGGCAAGGATGAGCTTCTGAGACGTGGTGTTCCTGCAGGAAGAGCAAGAGGGGAAGAAACACCCAACGGTAGAGAATTGCATGACTAGAAAGCATGCTTGCTGGGCAAAATATCACATGCATCTTTGTTGAAAGATCATCTAAGTCCAATTCCAGCTTTGGCAGGCACACAATAGTCCCCCCTGATTTACACCAAACCCCTGACCATGCCTGATGCTATCACCAGCTCCACAGCCCTGCTTGGCTCCTGGCTGGACCCTGTAACACTTCACAGAGATTTTTGCCCACAGCAAAGTCAGGAAATTCCCAGTAATGGTTCTCACAACAGCCATAAGACCAGATACACTGACTGAACACTGTAAATCAAAACTCTGAAGTTAGCTCCACAAGTATTTCTCAGCAGGTATGCAGGGGGGGCAGTGGGTTGGCCAGGTGCTGCCTGCAAACTCCACGCCTGCCCCTGCAAAACCCAAGCACGGCTGAAGGAGGGGGTTGGAGGTAAAACCTTTCGGCAGCTGATGCCAGGCCCCAGCTGTTCTGGGGTCGCTGTGGAGTTTCTGGTGACCCGAGGCTGTAATCCTGGTATTGAAGAAGGTGGTACATATGCTGTACATCAGAGATGGGGAGCAGCGGGTGTTTGCTGAACTCCACAGCGACTGGGCTGATCGGCATCCTCACACAACGCTGTATCTTCTGCTCTATTTACCGCACTTACGTGGCCTTCATCGCTTTGGTAGCTGAGAGATTCAGGCTTGTTAATAGGTTTGTCTGAGCTGCAGCTCTGTGAAGTAGGGAAGAACTGGTTTCCCCATTTCAGAGTGAGGGACTGAACCAGCAAGAGTCCAAACATCCACCCCAAGACCTCAGAGAGTTTGCACCAGAGTCTGGGCTTCCCAAGTCTGAGGGTTATAACCTCATTTTCTAGTAGTGATAGAATGAGATACAGAACCAAAATCTCATGGGTAAATCAGTGCCAGCACCTGATGGCTGGAATCTACAGGCTGTGACCTCCTACCTCTGCCAGCATTCATATTTTCCTCTGTTATTTCAAGTATTTTATCATAGCGTTATCTTGTCTAGTCTAAACAACGTTCTTTCTTGCTCTAGATTTGTAGTCTGCGGGTGGGGGGGGAGAAACAGGGACAAATTTTATTATTCCCAGTGTTTGGACCCAGGCACAGAGGGCTGGATGCAGAGAGTCAGGCTCCCTCTATCCCTCTGCCACCCCAGCCTGTGCTCTGCCTGCAGCCACCACCAGCCACGCAGTCGCTTCCCACCCACACTGGGGCTGTGCTCCTTCTCCCAGCACAGGCACACGGTTGTCTCTGCAGCGTGGAGGAGCTGTGCAGCCTCGGTGGCATCATGCCAGGCACACGATAATGGAAGACAAGAGAAGAAAACGGCACCCATATTCCAAGCTGCCTCACCGGAGACAAAGAGCCAAACTGCGATGCTCCCACCTCTGGATATGCTGTCTCTTAAAGCAGGCAGTGGTTCAGATTCCCAGCTCTGCTTCAGTCCTGGCCCTTTATAAAAACCCAGGTGTTACGGAAAGAACCATCCATGTCTGCTCTGGCATGTGAAGAATGCATCACTTACCTCATTGCCCTAAAAGCAATAAATCTCTCTTTATCTCGATGGTCACTTAGTAATGAAAACCAGTGGCCACATCAGTTATCTGAAAGAGGCTAAATGACAACTTGCTCCACGCTCTATACAAATCAGCCAGATAGCTTCAAAGCCCTTATCAGTTCCACGTGGCTGGATATATCCAGAGTGGCCAAAACAGGCCAGCATACAGCGCTTTGTCATCCTGGCACCTCCTACCCCTCCTGCTGCCGGCCGGACAAGGACACGTGGGGATTTCTGACTTTCTACTGTCATTAGACACAGCATCCTCTAACAGGTTATGAACAAACAGCAACTGCATTTAATCATGCCTTAAAATTTGGTAAAAGTCCCACCCAGCTATCTCAAAGCATTTCACAAGCCTGGTCCTTCTCTTGGCTCAGGTACCCATTGCAGTGGGTAAGACCCTTTCATACAGATTTGCTTGTGTTTACCATTTTCCACCTGCAAATTGGGAAGAAGGCTTTTCAGGCACCTTTGTGAAGGGCTTTGGGAACACCGCAAGGGGAGTGCTATTTAGGTATCAGATAACTGTGGCAGCAAGTCACATCGGATTCAGCTGCGGAATGGCTGGCTCCGTTGTTGCAGCACTTATAGAGGGCTCGACTCCCAGGTGCATTAAGATTCCACGAGTGACAGTCTTCTTGCACCTTCATGCCTCACCCGTAAGATGGAGATGGCGTTTCTCTGACTGCATGGCTGTTGAGAGGTAGTACGTTAATGGTAGTGAGACAATTGCCGTGCAAATCCCTCCAATGGATAATTCTGGATAACCGCGGACGCAGCGTTCCTTTGATTTCAGCAGACTCTTGAAGGAACCAGACTATTAACACCTCAGAGGGAATGCCTGGAGACTCAGACCAGACCCAGACATCCAGGTGTTGGTGAAATTCATGGGGTGCAGTGTCCAAATCTGGGCTTGAATGTAGATTGCCCAGCTAACCCCTGCTTCATTTATAAAAGGCTGAATCTCAGTGTGAACCCCAACCACTGACTTATTAGAAACCTGAATATGGATTCAGCTGCCCATTTTGTAGCTTGGGTCTATGTCTCGAAATAACCCTGTTGTCTGCTTCAATATACTCCGGAGCTGAAGATTTATTTCTGCAGGAGGCAGGGGAACATATTATGTTGCCAAACTACTTCCAGTCTTTCCCAGAATTACAAGTCAGGGGATGGTGGGTAAGTCTTGTGATTTCCATCCTACAATTTAAACCAGATGGGCTACCCTCGCAGTATAAACATTTAAGCAAGAAAAGCAAAAAATTGGCAGGAAAGAAGTTCTGTTTTCTGATTAAATGCATTATTATCACTTTCGTTATTTAACGACATGCGCATCGAACTGGTTTACAAGGTAACTTGAGCACTGTCTTTGATTCATCCCAATAAAATGAGATTTTGTTTTCTCAGGGACAAGGAGGTGACCACGGAATAATACAGTCGTTGTGCTTATTAGAAACAGAAAGTGCTTAGCCTGCAGGAGGAAACACTCTCTCAGTCAAGCTCGTGTTAAATTAATCCAAATATACGAACAATTAAACGTGATCCAGCAAAGCCACGTTACTAATATCAGTCCAGGTGAGATTAACAGAACACAGCACAAACTTTGGCCATTGAGAAGGAGGGAGATTATGAGGAAACCTGTGGTCAGGGCTTTCCACCCCGCTCAAGGCACAACAGCCAGAGGGCTCTTGTCCTCTCACCGTACAGCACCCCAGCCCTACTGCTGGTATCAGGTATGGGGCTAATACTTGTGTAATGCCTTCCTTGGTTGACTTTCACTTCATTTTGATACAGTTATAAGGGTTTTTTTTAAATACCCAAGAAGTGTCAAGCATGTAGCTGGCATATTGGCTAATAGGATGTAGTAAAAATCTATCTCCTGTTCATTTGCTCTTTAGACACATGAAAGACAAGGCAGTATCAGAAGCAGAGTAAAAATAAAAAGAGACTCAATGAATTGGATGCCATTCATTTCAGAACTTGAAAGCCAATGAAATAGCTAAAATGCTGGGGAAAAAAATTGCCTGCAATTCACATGGCTGATTGGTGAGTGCCCTGGTGAAGGCCAGTGTATAATCTGCCAGGAGCCTTGCTAAAAACACTGCTGGGGGAAGCCAGATCTACATAACTAGGAAGTGCAAAGCCAGGTGAAGTTACATGGGTATTTCCAAGTGCGGGCTTGCAGGACGACCACTTAGCCTCAGCGGCACATAGTGAGCTCGCACAACACCCTGGGCACCCGCAGAGCTAAAATTGCCATCTCGCGCCCAAGCTGGGTCTCAGGAAGCTGCCAGGCACAGCCATCATGCCAGGTGCAGCCCCAAGATTTGACAGATCCTAATGTAACAGAGATTAACGATCTGATTTTCACTCTTTTGACTTTATGCATGTGTTGCTTTCCCCAGGTTTGAAGCATCACGGCAGCCCAAAGCCTCTGTGTGGGGTTTGGGGGTGGTGTGGCTGGATTCACTGAGCTGGCAAAGGGCTCCGGGAGAGATCTGTCGGGGTGGCTGCAGAAGCCACGCGCAGTAGCACTTTCTGACTGCCACTCAGCCACGAAGAACTGGGATGCTCTACATTTTTAATCCGTTTCTATGCTAAATAAAGCAGGCTCGCTCGACGTGCCTGAGAAGGGGGTCTGGGTTGAGCCGCGTTACCTTTGCTGAAGGGGACTGGTGCTGTCACACCGGGCGTGATGGTGGCTCTGCAGTGTCACTGCGGAGAGGGAGCAGAGCTATACCAGGGAGATGTAGGAAGTGCATGGCAGGAGGGCAGCACAGCAGGCAGCCTGAGAAGGATGGGAAGTAGGAGAACAAGGGAGAAGGGGAAAAGGCCTGGGGAGCAGATACTGCTGTGGATGAGGAGGCAGGGTGAGCAACCCTTTGCCTCAGGCTAGACCTAGAATAGCCAGAAAAACTAAGTGAATCTCAGTGGTTGCAACCAAAGTAACGTCTGTAACTACTGTTTAAATTCCAGGATGATCGATCAAAGAATGGAAGAGAAAAGGAAAACTAGTTTTACCAAACATCACAGACTACCATGCTTCCCAGTGATCCCCTCAGACAGACAGGTAGGACTAAGTTTGGCAGCACCAGAACAGCTTCACAAATGTTTTCTGGTAGATTTACGTTACTCCAAGACCTGTCTCTCGATAGCCATCAGTCTTTTTCCCGCTGGCCATAAAGCATAGGTCGCCTTGGATCCTAGTGGCGTGAGGTTAACAGATAACCTCCTTCTTATTTTTTGTTTTCAGTCTTTCAGCATTTCTGCCACTGAAAATCTTCTTCTACGGCTTCAAGTCGAAAAATCTTTTTGGCAGATTTGGCATTGCCTGTAATAATTTATGAATGTGATGTGTTGACATGTTTACTGTGTGCATACATTGAGCTACTTCAATAGCTGGATTGTCAGGACATGTACCCAGGAGAGAGAAGATGGATCCAGGCATACATTTTTGAGGAAACACTTGGGAAACAAAGCAAGCGCCCTTCACTGTGATGTTTTGGCTGGGCCCCTGCTAGCCTCACTGGAGAGATTTTCCTGGGAGGAATGTGGGCGCCTGGAAAGCAAGACATGAAAGACCCCAGAGAATTTACAGATGACCATTTAAACAAGGGGTTTTGAGAGCAAGACTCCAAGAGGGGTCGAAAGTGCTCAGATCTGTAGATGTTTAATTTAGTAGATGTTGGCAAGACTGCAAGATAAAGTGAATGTGAAATATTTTTTAACCAGCATGCTTTATTTCGATGGTTAAATGGCTCTTCAGTTTTAAAAACGTCGTTTGGGTCACGCAGGAAGGCGGCACGTCTCTGTTCTCACGTACACGTGTGAGCTCGGAGAATGCACGGGGTGCGTCGGCTGGAGCTTGCTCTAAGTGTGCGAGAGTCAGATTATCCCATCCACGGAAAGGTAAAAGTTGAAGGCCTGACATAAGCAGAGGGTAAGTCAGAAGGACCACTGACAGGCAGAGATACGGCAGTAACCATAACAACACCATCATCTTTCTTCTAAGTCCTCACACATAATTCTACTAATGACTTTTATTAAACATTTAAGCCTTGGCATTCAAGCGATTCATATTTGTTACAAAAAAAGTCCCATTAACACAAAGTACAAGCCGAAACAAAGTTAATGAGCCCTAATACTTGCAGGATAATTTAAAGTTTTAGGGTGATATTAACAAAAATAAAATAAGGAAGAGTGGAAAAAATCCAGTTTCATTTTCCACCAGAGAACCCGAGTTTTATCCTTTTGGTTCATAAAATCAAATCTATTGCTCAAATGACTCTTACACTGTTATTAAAGTAGTACAAGAACACATATATGTGCATAATTAAGTACCCCTATGTGACCATAAAAGGTCTGCCTGGCTGTCCATGGGGAATGCGAGTGGGACTTGATTCATAAGCATGAAAGAGGGAATGTCATTACCGTAATCCGTCTGGATTTCACTACTGTGTCTGGGGCTCAGCCTTACGTGGTGGAGTGGTCGGGTGTACAGCGCTGGAAAGAGGAGTGTTTCCATGCAGGATCTGGGCTGTATGCCCTGTACATCTGAGAGGCAATAGTAAATTAACCTGGAGCTGCATAGGTGAGCATCTGTCCTACGAGAATCTTAAGTATAACTCAGGTCAGGCACTCAAAAACTGAGGTGCTAGGTATATTAGTTACATCTGAAAATTTAGATGGATGGTTTTTTATTTGCCTTCTGGTTTTGCACTGTCAGAGACGAATGGCAAATAGGTACGTGGGAAAAAAGTCACTGATACCTTCCTGCCCTTGAGGACATGCTATCTGGCTAAAGCACTGCCATTTTCGTGTTTGTGTTCAAATGAAAAGACTAAACACACACAAGAATGAAAAGGGTAAACAGCACAACTATAAAATGCCATTTTGGAAGTGAACAGTGAGCGGTTGTCAGGTAACCCATTTCTTACCGCAGTTCCCTTCATTTCCATGTGGCTCCCACTTGCCACAATACCTGGCCTGGGAGCTCCCCAGCCACCCCAGGCTCGATAAACAATTTTGGGAGTGAAAAAAAGGAATGGGTAATGACATAACAGAATGGAGTGGTGAAGCAGGACACACGCAGGAGTGCTGCGCCCATCTCCTGCAACACCTATCTCTGCTCCTGGGTAAACATTACATTGAAAGGCTGAGAGAGTTGGGCTTGTTCAGCCTGGAGAAGAGAAGGCTCCGGGGAGACCTTATTGCAGCCTTCCAGTACCTGAAGGGGCTACAAGGAAGTTGGGGGGACATTTTACAAGGGCCTGTAGTGACAGGACAAGGGGTAACGGGTTTAAATTGAAAGTGGGGAGGTTTAGATTAAATATCAGGAAGAAATTCTTCCCGGAGAGGGTGGTGAGGCACTGGAACAGGTTGCCCAGAGAAGCTGTGGATGCCCCATCCCTGGAAGTGTTCAAGGCCAGGCTGGATGGGGCTTTGAGCAACCTGGTCTAGTGGAAGGTGTCCCTGCCCATGGCAGGGGGGTGGGACTAGATGGGCTGTAATGCCCCTTTCAACCCAAACTATTCTGTGATTCTGTGGTGCTGCAGCAAGTCCTTCAGGAGCACAAGGAGTTTTATAGCAGGACCTGAAGCAGTTTTGTTGATACAGTCAAGCTCCTTTTGAACTGCCTTCCCCGTGGAACCAGAGCCATTCCCAAGAGGGATCCCTGTGACAAAGTGCCTCTGATCTCTATCGCAGGAGCAAGCACCACGTTGTGCCGGCAGCAGAGAGGAGGAGGCAGGGACCTTGTTTTCTTGAGGTAGGAGAGGAGTCATCTGAGCCCCGGGGCTGCTCTGGGGACTGTGAGCTCTTGGGCCAAGTGGCCAGAAATAACCCGGGAGCTGCCAGCTGGAGGGCCTGGATTTACAGACTCTCCAAGAAAACAAGGCTTAATGAAAAACTTGAAGGAGAATGAGACAAAACGGACTGTTGTGGACATGGGAATATGTTCTACAGCATAAATCATAAACTGTCTGCCATTTTGGAGTTAAGAATTTGATCTCCGTTAATTTTACCCGGCAGATACAGATAACATAGCAGCCCTCTGCATGGGAGAGTTAGCAGTGCCAAGATTGATATGGAGAGACAAGGTGTGCTTGGAGACATAAGAAAAATGCATCTCTGAGAAAGTTTCCACTATTAATATTTTTCCCTTGCAAATGTGGGTCTTCTAAAACACTCTTTTACTTGGGAAGGATCTAAATGAAGAGGAGGTGGGAAGCAGAGCTACAAAGCATGTAAGAAAGCCTCAGATACATGAGTGGGAGGAAGGAGGAAGACATGAAAGAATAATGAAGCTTGCATCACTGGGAGCAAATAACAGAAGAAGGGAAATGCATGTACTTGTGGCTGAATTTTGCAGGAACTTAGGCTGAGGTTTAAAACTGCTGTGGTTAGCATAGATACGGGCATGGAGTAATTCAGACGACCTGATCAAAGGACAAAGAAATGCTACTAGTGATTTCGTTAGGAAAATTACTCGGCTTGAAGTTAATGGGTAAGCACAGGAAAAAATTCCTTCTTTATAACACTGATGTGGAGTAGCCCTCAAAGAGTAATAGGTGCCTGTCGTGCCTATGATGATTATGTGATTTGGGGGTTCCTTCAGTGGGGTCAGGATCTCTTTTTTTGCCCTTTGTCAAGACTCTGGTTGGTATCTGTGGGATTGCCATATATGGTGACGTCACCAACAGCTATGTACGTGTTTAAAATCAATTAATAGATGCCTTGTTGCTGACACGGTGCCTGAGGTCCCCAGCTCTAGCTGCATCAGTAGCTGACCCAAATGCTCAGCTCCACTCGGGATGTTTGCATTAAGACTGAATCAGGTGTTTCCACTTTGAGAGCCTCTCCAGCAGCCACCACACCTATTGCTACCACCTGAACTAGGAAACAAGGCCAGAAAAGGACCCCAGGGTTGGGTTTAGTCCATGCCTTCTAATGTTTCATCAGTGTTCTCTGTAAGGGCACCATTAGGCATTCAGTGAGCAGGGCTGGTCTCTCCTGCCGCAGCCTTTGGCGTGTTGCAGAGCAGCCAGTGGAAAACTTTCAACTGGACAAGGGACCTGTGTGCCTTAGGCAGGAATCCTGTGGGATGGGAATGCCTCCACTCCTGTGTCACCAAAACCACCTCTAAAAGAAAAACTGTAATTTTGCCCAGAAGACCCCAGGGGGTTATATTCACTTTGAAATAAAGCGAGCCCATCCGTTCATTGAAGAGTGGGGTGTCAGGGAATCACCAGGAGGCTATGGCCATCTGCACAGCCGAGCAGTGCCCAGGGATACCGCTGGGACCACGATGGGGGCAGGGAGAAGTTCCATGCCAGCAATTTTTACGAATGAAAGGACCGAGCTGCTTCTTCAACCCGTGCTGGCTTTTCAAAATCCATCCTGAGACAGCAAGAAGAAAGGGCAGAGGAACAATCCCTTCTACCAGAAAAGCTGTACTTGCTATAGAAAAACACTCCCTCTTTTTTCAAATCTTATCATCAAAATTCAGAGTTGCTACTTTTGGTGTATTATTGACCTCCAAAGGTTGCCATATGCTGGTGCAGGAGCCGGGGTTCTTTGTGTGGCTCCCGCACCAGAGCGCGCTGGGGCTGGGAGCCCTGTGCAGCCTGGCAGCGAGTTTGGGTTGGCCGGACGCGGCTCTCCTTCTGCCCTCTGTCCAGACTCTGTCAGGGACAGGATGTATCCCTCGGGGGGAAAAAAAAATCTCATCCCACCCAAAAAAAACATTATGGCAAAATAAATCCGGAGGGATAAAGCTAGGCTTTTCCTATAATCACTACAGTGATCACACGAACCTTGAGTTGTCACTCTACAGGGTTGGTTGGAGAAAAGTAAATTTACAGTGAATAATTAAATGTCCTTTACGGGCCTGACAGTTCCCGGCGTGTGTGGTGGCAGTGCTGGCAGCACCCGCTCCCCCCGCGCGGGCCG
>NW_010258980.1:0-16503 GCF_000690775.1 Eurypyga helias
CTGCGGGAAGAATTCCTTCCTTAAAAAAGTATCTGTACTTTTTCCACTACTCATACGGCTCATATTCACTAGTTTCCCCCTAATTGTCCCCTTACGCCGTGTCCGCCCCTACCATCAGCCTTCCAGTGCCTGAAGGGGCTACAAGAAAGCTGGGAGAGGACTTTTTACAAGGGCAGGGAGTGACAGGACAAGGGGTAACGGGTTTAAACTGAAAGTGGGGAGGTTTAGATTAGATATCAAGAAGGAATTCTTCCTGGAGAGGGTGGGGAGGCACTGGGACAGGTTGCCCAGAGAAGCTGTGGATGCCCCATCCCTGGGAGTGTCCAAGGCCAGGCTGGATGAGGCCTGGAGCAACCTGGTCTGGTGGAAGGTGTCCCTGCCCCTGGCCTGGATGGCCTTTAAAGTCCCTTCCAACCCAAACCATTCTATGATTCTATGATCAAAGTAGTTTGTGGGTGGAAACTGCAGGTACATGGAGAAACAACCAAAAACCCTGCTCTTCAGTCAGCCAGAAGCACAGGGGGAAAGGTGAGCAGGCTTTATGAGTGTTGCTTGCTGCACACAGAAGCAGCTTGTATTTATGGTGGTTTTTGAGAGATCTACCTCTTCACAATCTTGGCTCTGACATACGAGAGTCGTGGTGCTCCCTCTTTGGGCATTGAAAATCCTGAGCTGGTGTTTTGGCCGCTGTCGTGGCGTTTGGCCGTTTTGTTACGTGTAACCAAAAGGAATACAGCAAAACGCAGAATGGGAGCTTTGTCCTTAGAAAACTGCGGTAAGAGCGTGGTTTGTGTAATGAGTAACTGGTGTTTGGGGGGATTTGCTTGTTCATAGGTTTGAATTTACACACAAGAAACAGACGGGTGGAGCAGGCCAGTATGGCAAAGTCATAGGCGTTCTGGAGCCCCTGGATCCGGAGGACTACACAAAATTAGAGTTTGAAGATAGAACCATTGGCACAAATATCCCAAAACAATTCATCCCTGCTGTTGAAAAGGTACAAAGCTTTTGTGTGAGATTCAAAAAATACTGATTCTTGTTATCCTGCTATACCATCTGCCTTTATTGTGACCGTTACGCCCCAGGCAAGGCAGCTTTTCCCATTACTTCACTGGAAACAGAATCAAATTTGTGTGGCTTTGGTTAATATCTTACATTCCTAGGTTCTCCGCTCACTTTCCAAGCGGCTGTTTGTTTTCTTTGGTGCTGTGTGCTTGCTCTGTTTCCACAGCAGTGCCAAAGGTAGGCTGTTCTTTCTTACAGTCGAACAAGCCTCCCTCTGTTGAATCTGTTCTTCAGTGGCCCTCTTCCCCTTTTGATTGCAGCCACGTGATTCTCATCTCTAACCCTGGAATATGTAACTTCTTCAGTGACTTCTCCGGGGCCAGTTATGTAGGGAACTGTAGTTAAGCTGGATTTGCTGCATGAATTACCAAATATTCTTTATTTTTCATCTCTTCTGTGCACTTCCTCAGTGTCTCTGTAACTGTATAAATTATCACGTACTACTTTAAGTAGTACTCAGCATAACCTTTGAAATCCTGTAATAATGGATCAACCTAAAATAATTCCTTCATTATTCCATGATGCAACACTTAAGAGTTTTGCCAAATCCTGGGAAAAAAGCATGCATTCTTAAAAGAATCTTGTTCTTTGGTCAAGTGGTTGGGGTAGTTCTTTCCACACGGAGCATTCTTTTGGGTTTTGATCATACAGGCAAAATCCTCAGGACATTACTTTCTCTTGTCCTTTGCTTTTCACGTGATTGCTATTTTTTTAGAGAGATGCGGGTGTCAAACTGAGGTGCCAAAGAATGATAATACAAAGTTTTCAAACACTTGGGAATGGGAAGGTTTCCCCACTGTTATTTTCTTTTATCACCTCAAGCAAGAAGTTTTGTTGAGTAGATATGGGATTGATGCTAAAAGCAGTGAGAAGCTGGGGGGTTTTGTTGTTGTTGTTTGTTTTTTTAAGCTGCGTATCTTTTATAGGCTGTTGTTAACGTTACTCTTTTCTGAGCTTCGTTTTTGTCTAAATACTGCTGACTTTAAGATGTTGTTTGACAGGGATTCCGAGAAGCATGTGAAAAAGGTCCGGTGTCAGGGCACAAAATATCTGGAGTCCGGTTCGTCCTGGATGATGGTGCACATCACATGGTGGACTCCAATGAGATCTCTTTCATCCGAGCAGGAGAAGGAGCCCTAAAGCAAGGTATAAAGAGAGTCCTTTGAACGCGTAGTCCTGCTGGCTTCTGTGGGCTTAAACTGAAAGTGGGGAGGGTTAGATTAGATATCAGGAAGGAATTCTTCCCACAGAGGGTGGGGAGGCACTGGGACAGGTTGCCCAGAGAAGCTGTGGATGCCCCATCCCTGGGAGTGTCCAAGGCCAGGCTGGATGAGGCTTGGAGCAACCTGGGCTGGTGGAAGGTGTCCCTGCCCATGGCAGGGGGGTTGGAACTAGATGGTCTTTAAGGTCCCTTCCAACCCAAACTGTTCTGTGATTCTTTATTGTTGGAGCTAAATTTAGCAGCCACCTTTCTGTAGGTCTGTTGTTTGCCTGGTGTGTCCATCCGTACAGTCAAAGTGTGGCTGGTTGTGTAGAACAGAATGCATTCAAGAGCTTGTAGAAAAGTTGGGGGAGGCACCTTGAGCTGTACAAAGGAAATCCTGTCTTCCTAGAATAATTAAACACCAGCAGCCTCATCCTTACGTAGGTATGAAAACGTTTCATCAAACTGTGTGCTTCCTGGCACTACAGTCTCAGGAATACAAGGCAAAGGAGCTGGAATTCCACATGGGCAATTCTTGTTTTTCCCCGCTGATGCAAGAACCACTTGGCATTAACCATAAAACGCTTTGTTGCCACACACAGGGGTATCCTGAATTACACCAGGCTTGTTCTTTGATTATTTAGTGAAGTTTTTTCCCCCAGCTATGGAAAACGCCACCGTGCGTATTCTCGAACCCATTATGGCGGTGGAGGTGATGGCACCCGTTGAATTCCAAGGAGTGGTGATAGCTGGAGTTAACCGCCGTCACGGAGTGATCACAGGACAGGACGGCACAGAGGGTTACTTTATTCTCTACGCGGAGGTTTGTGCTGTTCCCTGCTCCCTGACCTTTCCTTTTCCTGCCTTGCTGCTCAACTCCATGACTGTTTTACTTACTGACTAATGTGTGTAGACTCGTAGCCAGGCTTTTCAGTGGATCAACATCAGTTTTCAGTAGATAAGCATAACATAAATGAATGCAGTCCGTGCAGCATTAGAGGGAAGATCTTGGGGTTCGCTGCTACCTGCAGTAGCTAATAACTACCGATGGCTTCAGCGGCCCTCCTGTGACATCCCTCCTAAAGACGTATTTGCTCTGACGTTGGGCCATACAGAAGTGTGCGTGTAGCCGGGCTGGTGGGGTGAATCGTCTCGGCAAAACCCGAGCTGATGGCAGACCACGCGCTGCGTCGCTCCTCCTTTGTAAACTGTGTTTAGAGCTGCGGTCCTGAGATAACTTCCGACTGTCGGATCTCTTGCTGGCTCATGCAGGTGGCTGAGCTGGGGATACCCCGGCATCTGCTGCGTTCAGACTCCTGAGGTTTTTTGGGTTTCCTAATATAAATTACTTGAAATAAAAGGTACTTGGCAAAATAGGGAATTGGATTAGTACTGTTGACAGAGAGCACCAGGCTTGACTCTTTGTTGAGATTAACTGATGAGATTGAGTTGAGATGAATTAGATGATAACCAAAAGTTGATTGGAAAAGTACCTTGTTTTTACAAGAATAGTGTGCTTGGATTGTAGGTGCCGCTGAACAATATGTTTGGATATGCCACTGAGCTGAGGTCTTGCACAGAGGTGAGTACTTGCCGTACCTCTTGCTGTGAATCACCTGTGCCGTTTGCGGCAGCGTGTGCTTACCTCCCACAGCAGGAAAAGCGAGAAAAATCAAAACACGTGCAGAATGGGAAAATAACCTTATTTTACTGTTACTGTAACTGCTTTTAATTAAGGTAGCTGTTGTTAGCTGTGTCATTTCTGGCCAAAAAAGTTCTTCCATACTTTGAGGAGGGAAGAGATTCAGAGTCATAAGTAATACAGAGTGACAGGTATGAGTAAAAGTGTTAAATTCATAGGCTGGCAGAGTTACAGGTGGAAGTAGAAGAGAATTTTGACAGCAGTACTCACCTCATTAAGATGTCTTCTTTTAAGATGTCTTTGTAACTACGCCTGTAGTTACACGCTCATTGAATGCATTGGAATCGGGCAAATGTGTTAATGTGTGTGTCTCACACGGACCTGCTGGGTGCTTTGCTGTACGTGCTTGTGGCGGGTTATTTCACAGATTGGGGTGTGGCCTGGTTACACCTTCAGCACCTCACTTTGCCTATTCCTCCAATCCTCCAGGGAAAGGGTGAATATACAATGGAATACTGTAAGTATCAGCCGTGTTCGCCGAGCACTCAAGAAGAAATAGTTAACAAATACCTCGAAGCAACGGGACGACTTCCTGCGAAAAAGGGCAAAGCCAAGAGCTGACTTTTTTCCCCTTGAGTACAGCGAACAGGTTTTCGCCATCCTCTCTAAAAGCTCGGCAGCCCAAGCGCCAGAAGCAGGTGAGACCGGCTGGATAAGTGCAGGCTGCCGTGGGACTTGGGCTTGGAATTGCGTCACGCTAGCCTGCCTTTGTGGTGCTCTCGGAAGCCAGCGGGAGATCACAGTGCAGTCGTTCATGTGTAAATGCTGCTCATCAACAAAATATATAAATGTTAAAACACATTTGTCTTAAAACTATTTTAATACAAACTGATTATTTTTTTACTTGATACATCGTTATTTTGTAATGAGGCTGGTTACTCTTTCTCTGGCTTTGAAAGTTTACAAATGTCAGTGTAGGAGACTGAGCTGAACACCAGCTGCTGGCCAGGCCCGGGGGCGAGTGCTCGTGGGATACCGCGCGTTCTTCACGTACGAGCTCCGAGCACAGACCCTGCAGCTCGCTCGGAGCGTGCAGCCCCGGGAACAACTGTCAGCTGCCCCTCCTCAGCCTTCAGAGACAGTGCTAGAGGCCTCCGCAGTCCTGGGCAAGGGCATCCGGCGGCGCTGCGTGCGTGTCACCGCGCCTGCCTGTCGCCGATGGTGCGAGGCGTGGGAAAGAGCCGACCGAATGAACGTAGAAGGTAACTCCTGCCAAAACCGTGCGCAACACGGATTTATTTCGGGGTTTGCTTTCTCGGCTCTCTGTTAGGAGACCGAAGGAAACATTCCTTTTCCCAGACTCCTGCAGTCACGAGGGCGTGTTGCGGGTGATGCTTAGCTTGGGAATCGGCTTGGGGATCTTGCTCACACACGGGAGAGAGTTAAACCAAGGTTGTTAGTTAGGCGAGAAGGAGAAGCTGTTCTCATCACTGTTTCTTATTAATTACTGCCCCACTCTGGATTCCCCTTACACGTTCTCTCTTCTTGACCTCCTGAGCTTAGTGGTGTTTTTGCAGACTTCCAGTAAGCGGGATGAAGTTCCCAGTTCAAAACCAGCTGCATTCCTGGCAGAGGACCGTGGCTGATGTTTACCAGCAGCACAGGACTGTGTTGGCTGGTCGTTTTTCCCTTTGCAGAAAAACGGGGAAAATTAATCATTTTAACCTTGAATAAAGGAGTGTCAGAGATTTTCGGGGGCGTGTAAATGCGACCTAAAGACAGGCGTGACATCGTGTAGGAGTATGGTGTTGCTTTGGACTAAATCCTCCTTGATTCCCTTACATTTGGAGCCTTATTTTTATGAAAATACTCAGCTGGAATTTGTCTGAAGAAAAGCCCTCCAGGTTCTCTGGCATCTGGGCATCTTAAACAAGCAAATACAGCACATCTACCCAAACTCAAAGCTGCCTTATGAAAGGAGTAAGGACACAAGGAATGGGGTGATTTTGTTTCCATTTATGGCTTTTACATTATGGTTATTAGAGGCCAGCCTGATGTGAATTCCTGGCTAAGGGGTGTCCCGGGTGCGTGCCGGTTCTCCCCCGATCCCCAGTGGGCGAGAGCAGGGCCTGGGGAGAGCAGAGGCACAGCGGGCTGCCCCGCAGCGAGGGAGATCTGTGGGCAGGGGGAAGGCTGAGGTGTAGTGGGAGGACAGGAGCATGAGCAGGGGCCTCGTTCCGGGGCGCCTGGGGTTTTGTTGCTTTGTGAGCGATGTTTAAGCGGATTTTAAATAGCGCCTGTGGTACGTCTGCCTTGGTTGGGCTCTTCCTGGCAGCAGAGATCGCCCTCATCTATACGTCTCGCAGATAAGGCTCCGCACGGGGCTTTTGGGCATGAGGAACCCGTCTGAGCCCCAGCTCAGATAATGTCTACATTGATGTAACCAACAGCTTGGAGTAAGAACCACATGATTTCAGGTTCTGATCCGCTGAAACCTTGGCCCTAAGGAAGCTGCCGGAAATTTGGAGTTCCAACAGGTTTGCTACTTGTGCAGAAGTCACTGATGTGCAGTTTCTTACCGGACGTTGGTTCTTTGGAGTCGAAGTTAGGCCGTCTGGTAAGCTGAAAGTGCTGGATCCTGTGCCATAGGTCTGGGGAGCAGTGACCAAACCCCGGAAAGGGAACTGCACTTGTGGTTAAATGCATTGCTGAGGTGGAGCCTCACGGTGCCAAACCCACGCTATTTCCTTGTTTTAATTCTGAACAAGTGTTTTAATCACCAGTTTCTTTAAGAAATGTTGCCACTCTAAGCTGTGACTTGATGCTTTTGATGATGAGAGATGTTTTACCAGCACAAAAGAAGCCACCAAGAGTATGTGAAATGCTTCACTGAGTCTCTTGTGATGCCCACTGTGTGCTGGCAGAGACAGCTTCAGTCAGTAAAAGTCTGTCGGCTGGAACACACTTGTGTGAAGTGCCGGGGTTTGGGGGGTTGTGTCACCCGGCCAACGATCCCCCGATAAAGCCTTTCTGTTAACACCTTAATCGTTACCGATCAGCAGCAGCGCAACGTGCCGCAAGTTACGGGGAACACAGCCACCCCAGAGGCCGCTGGCTGTTTTCCCAGGTGAGGTGTACTTATCGATAGGGACTTACTGAATTAACCTGAACGAGGGGGGAAAACTGGGCGAAAGCTAGAGGCAGTTTGGCACAATCTCGGAGAACAGAGGCAGGACAGTGGGTCGTCTTTCCGCTCATGGCGCAATAGCTGTGCCGTGCTGCGGACAGACCAAGGCAACAGCCGCCGTTCCCGTCTGAGGAACGCTGCCTCGTGGTGCTCTGCCCGGGTGACAGGCTGGGGAGACAAGAAAACTACTTTTCCTTCTGTGGGTGTTTTTCTGAGTTGCCCTCACCAACAGGAGAGACGAAACCTCATGTAAGCTCTGGCTGCAGGGAACGGCGGGGCGGCAGCGGGACCGCAGCCGGGCAGGCGCTGGTTACTGCCTTCCGTAGGGCCTTCGGGGAGACGTCTCGCTGCCTCCGTGCGTCCGCGTCCCTCTAAAGGCCAGATGCTGGGAGAGGATGGAAAGTTGGGGTCCAACAGCAGCATCGTGAAGGAAAACCTGGCCTCGACCCTGGGAAGTGGTTTTATTGGAGATGTGAGTTACAAAGCGGCGTGTACATCGCCCCCCGGAATAAAAGCAACTGGTAGACAAGTATTTCTTAGTGAGAGATTAATAGTTGTCCCCAGATTTTAATCCAAATATATTACTTTTGTTGACAAACTATGTTACTCTAAGTAACAGCAAGTGACGTAAAATCAGCTTGTGTGTATATGTAGTAGCCAAGTCCGTAGGCAGAATGCTAGGACACGTGAGCCTTGCAGCTTAATAATTGGAGGAGTTAATTTTGGAACTAGTGAAAGCGTTCGTATTCGCTGCTGTGCGACTTTGGGAGAAACCCAATCAATTCCATGTCTGTTAACAAGGACTTTCTCATTTAATACATAAAGCTGACAATCTCTCTTTAAAAATTGGCTCCCCTTTCATGTAAAATCCCAGCAGCCGATCCAGATTCCACTCCAGATCCATCTTCGAGCCCCTGATTCGCTGGAGCACAGAAGTACTTCACTTTCAGAGAGTGCGGGGGAAGCCAAGTGAGGCGCATGTGACACGAGATAATCTCCTGGGGGACAGACGTAAGAAAACACATCTTTTATGATCCTTGTACTCTCTCGCATTCGGCGACGGGAGGTTTTACACACGTAGGCTTCCTTACCTGCGTTGGAATTTCGTGGAGGAGGACAGTGTAATCAAACTCAACAACATCATCTCTCCTTATCTGGACACGTGTCAAAGAGAAAAAGAGGATCCCAAGTTACGTGGCTGAAGTTGAGGGTCAACTCTGATCGACCTGACTGCGCTTAGCTGGCTTAGGGGCGAGGCAGGGCTCAGGGTGGCTCCGGCTGTTGGCGTAAGAGGGCTTGTAGGTGGAGAGAAGGGGAATGAAGAGCACTCCCCGCATAAACACATGAAGGCGCCAACTGGTTGGTGCAGTTCCCCAACATCAAACCGGGTGACTCGGATGCTAATGGAGTCAGCCCTCGAATTTGGGAATCTTGCCTGCCTTAATATGTCCTTCAGAGAAACCTGATTGTTTGGAGTGGAAAACGAATGCTGTCTACCGATCCCAGGTGGCTGAGGGGAACAGAGCTTTGGGAATTCCTCTCCCGTCTGCCACGGGTGTAAGGTACGTTCCCCCGGCACGTGGCGGGGCCTGGACTGGCGCTGCCTTTGAGCGTGGCTGGGAGGGCAGTGGGGCTGACGAACCGCAGGGCTGCATGTCCAAATTCCTGACTAAACCTGCAGAAGCCAGCGGATCCACCCATGCCAACAAGGAAAACCAAATTTTGTCTAAATGAGTAAATACCTTCCATCAAAATCTGGACAAAATGCTTGTCTGGAGATGGAGGTACTTGTATGGGGAAGCCACTGGGATGTGGGGAGAATCCCACCCGTTAGAGGGCGAGACGTTCCCTGCAGCGGGGCAGACACCGTGAGCCTCAGCCGTGTAATTCCCACTCTGCTTACCCACTGCTTCACAGACTTGACTTGTGCCATGAAGTAACCCAAGTTCTCCGTCGACTTTTCCCACATGATGTAACTGCTGCCAGCAGCAGCCAGAGCCCACGCTGGCTCCAGGGCAGGGTCAATATTTCCATAGCTGTCTGCAAAGGAGAGAAACACGGAAATGATTAATTCTGGCTGTTCAGCAGCGGAATGATAAAACACGGAACGCTTTTGCCCGGTTTAGAACTGCTCCTGGGAAGCACCTCTTCCCTCAGATGTGTTACAGTCGTGAAGAGGGACGAGAATGATGCTAAACCTGCAGTCACAGCATACGTATGGAAGCGTGACGGACCGGAAATTGCCAAGAGGCACAATTTGCAGGGTCCCCACAAGGAAGTGAGAGGTGCACCCCAAATCGTGGGGTCAGTTTTGGGTCCCCAACTGCAGGACAGACACTGAGGGGCTGGAGCGTGTGCGGAGAAGGGAACGGAGCTGGGGAAGGGGCTGGAGCACAATTCCCATGGGGAACAGCTGAGGGAGCTGGGGGTGTTCAGCCTGGAGAAGAGGAGGCTCAGGGAGACCTTATTGCTCCCTACAACTCCCTGAAAAGGGGGGTGCAGAGGAGGGGAGGTCAGTCCCTTCTCCCAAGGGACAAGTGATGGGACATGAGGAAATGGCCTCAAGTTGTGCCAGGGGAGGTTTAGGTTGGATATCAGGGAAATCCCTTCCCGGAAAGTGCTGTCAGGTGTTGGAATGGGCTGCCCAGGGAGGGGGGAGTCCCCATCCCGGGGGGGTTTCAGAGCCGTGTGGACGAGGTGCTCAGGGACATGGGTCAGTGCTGGGCTGGGCAGTGCTGGGGTAATGGTTGGACTGGGGGGGCTTAAAGGGCTTTTCCAACCCAAACCATTCTGTGAAATACAGTTGATTATTTGGAGGAATATACCTGGAATATTTTTTCCAATTATTGGTTTGGTTTGGTGCCTGATTTTTTTGTAAAGTCTGTTGTCCTCTTCTTGGATTCGCTTCTGGTCTCTGGTAGGCATGCACTTGATGGTGACCACAGGCGGAGACTTGGTCTGCAGGTACAACACTGTGGCAAGGCAGCTCCCGGCATTTTCCTGTGGGGGTGGAATTTAAAGCTGTTATCTTTAATCAAGATTTTATTTACCAGTGACACATTCTTGGAGAAGCTCTCGGTATTCACGTGTGAAGTATACCAGTGGGGTGCGTGTGTGTCCTCGTGACGCGTGCTGGGTGAAGCTGCACGGGGGCCAGGGGAGTTTTTAGAAAGATGCAATTATTTTTTCCAGAGCAGTGACTAGGTTAAAACCACAAGGCTGAAGTCATTTAACAGAGGTTTTTAATTAAAGTGTAGCAGAAATGCACTGAGTCATTCACTGTGTGATACTTAAGCTTTGAAACAAAAATAATCTAACGCTTCACATTAAATTCTGAAAATAGTTTGAATTTCATAAAATGTGTGTGTAATGGAAAAGCAGATGCTTACGGTAAAGTGGCTAACAACAACTGTCTTGACAGAATGAGTGTGTGGGGGGATAATTAAAAAGAACGCACAGCTGTCAACTCTTTATTCTCCTTTTGGTGCGTGGACACAGCAGGAGCTACAGCCGGATAATGAGGACCACGCTGTCCCAGTGAGGTTGGACCGCAGGGACGCTTCACTCGGGAGACAATCTCTCCGGGCACTGAGCAGAGCAGGTGCCTGCTGACCGCCAGGACCCCGGGCCGGTTAGCTGGGACACTGGGGTGATGCTAAGAGCAAGCCGTGCCCCACGGGGGACAGGCAGGTGGAAGCGTAAAGGTAAGCCCGTCGTGAAGGGTCCACTGACGACGGCTGCTAAACGCACCCGGTCTGGGAGATGCTAAGCCCGTTCAGCGCGCGCGCTGCCGGAAGAAACACGGTGCACCGTAAACTCACCCCGGTTTTGTAGTCCTGGGTAGTGAACTGCAGGTAATACTTGTGACCGGAGTCCGGGATGTTCTGGAAGAGAGAAGGATTCAGCCATCAGGGTCACTATAACCTCATCTCCTGGAACTTGCACCAGCACTGCCACGGGCACTGAGGAGGGCGAACGAGGGGGCTATGGCTACCTCGTGGCCTTGTAGCGTCAGGAAATTGGGGAGATGAGGTGCGCTGAGGTGATCCTAGCCGCAGACACAAAGGGTCTTGGCAGTAAATAACCCGTACGCTGGGGGATGTTTTAAAGCCTTTCCTCACAGAGATAGGCAAGAGGAAAATCGCAGCTCAGAGTCCTTCACAGGACAGACTGATCCTGAGTCAGTTTGGAAATAACAGAATTACAACTCCCTGTTAGCTTCCGAGGAGGTTTTTTTTGCCCAGGCCATCAGAGTGCCCTTGAATACATAAATGAATTAAATCCTGCTGTCTGATTCACACCTGAGCAGGAATTACACAGGCTAATTGGATCTTAGGGATGACAGCCTTCCTAGGGTGTTTTCCTAGGGTTGTGACTGGAAAAGACTGCGACACAGCGTGTCAGAGCAGGATTCTGATCCTCTGCTCCCTTTGGCCCTGAAAATACCAGTCACTGAGTTGCCCAGTTGACCATCTGAGATTCCACTTCTTAAGGACAAATAAAAGAATGGCCCTTGCTGGTGGGGGGCAGCCAGTAGCACCTCTCATAGCCCAAAACATCAGGAAAGCCTCAGAAATGTACACCTTTCAAACGTCATTTTCTTGGATTTGGTGGTTTTTGGTTTGGGTTTTTTTTTTCTCCTGTTGCTGACAGAAATGGTTGAGTTAACAAACTGTATTTTTGGTGTGGGATATCACAGCCTGTCCTGGCCCCAAGCATGCTGAAACAGAAACTAGCTTTTAATGTTGGCCATGGGAAATACTTATTACCCTGAAACAGGATCAATGTCTCAGTTAATGGTGTAAGAGCAGAGCCTATTAAAAAGTGTTTTGCATTATCTGCTCTTTATTGGTCAGTCTTGTATTTTCTTACCAACTTGTATATTCACTTTTGAAATTTCTGTATTTATTTTGGAGAAGGGGGGGTGCAAGTAACAAATAGTATGGGAAACTTCGTATTTATTCACCCAGTTCCTTGTAAAATGACATTATGTGCCACGTTTGTTCCTTTTGCGTGTGTTACATGGTTTAATAACGGGCATTCTCCCTCCTCATAAGCCTGTTCTTGCTTCCATTCGCTGCTGGTGTAGGATCTACTGTCACAGAGGTTTTCTCTTGTGCAGCACGAGCGAGGTGGAGCGCAGACAGAACGTGAGCTGCCCTCAAGTGTCCTGTCGTCCAGCAGCAGCACTGCTTTGTTAGTCTTGTTTGGTTGTAAACAGGAGGGGAATTCTGGCTCTTTGCACAGTTCTGAAGATTAGACCGTGCACGTGTGTTATGTGTCTAAACCTGGGCCTTTGCATCCCCATGGTACTTTCTGCCCGGAAACCATTAGTAGCATGATGTTAGCGACGTTTCGTTCCCAGGGCAAGGCCAGCAGCCAGCACCTGCCTTTAGTACATACACAGAGTCATACGCTACAGATAAGAGGGCAGATTGGTTTAGTGACTCGCTCTGCTCTTATGAAACCCCCTCTCGGAGCTTTGTGATGAGGCAAGTCTGGAGCTGGACCCAGCTGACACCATGAAGGGAACGGAGGAAACGGAGGGGATGAGTTTAGATGTATCTCCTCTGCCTCCTCCTTCTCTCCTGGCCCGTTTTGTGTGTTGGCCAGAACTCTTGTCCTCAAAATGACAGAGGTTAGGACATGGGCAGACACTTGGCACAGAAAAGTGGTTAAAACTAGCTTTCCAGAACGCAGGTTTACACAACGATAACGTGTGGTGCTGAAAGCAGGGTCTAACCCCTCACGATAATCGGCTGCATTAAGCCCGAGTCTCTGACGACTGTGAAGCTACCCAAGAGGCATTACGGCCGTTGTTTGCAACAGCCTTCATCTGATCAAGCACAGCTATTTTTTAATTTAAGGCTTGTTCCCTTTCTGGGCATCTGCACTGCAGAGAACCTGACAGTGGGAGCACACCGCTCCTGAAGGGCAGCAGCTTAGCTCTGATTTTAGGGATGAGAGTGGACAGGGTTTCCTGCGGAACCTTTTCCCCAAGGGGCACAGTACGGCAGCCTGACTGCACGCTCCCAGTTACAGCATCAGGGTCTTAAAGCCCCTAACAAAAGCTCTTTTATAATTAAGCCGGATCTTTGCTGTTCAGCGTATTTGGTCATTTGAAATATGTTCAGCTTTTCGTCCAATACTGTTTGTTCTTGGCATTGGTGTCACCTCTCTGTGCTGAAGAATGCATTGTTTTTATAGCTGTGACAGCTTTGAGAAGCTTTCAAGTGTCCCCACACAGCTAAAACACAGATTCGCTCTGCGTATGGATACCAGAGGGCTGCTTTGATCTTACCAGGGAGAAGGTACATTTGGCATGAAAGAATTTTAACTTTTACTGAAGTATCTCTAGTTTCGAAGAAAAAGATCGCTTTTATTTCCACTGTTATTTTCCACTACCACCCCCAAAAATGCATCTCTGTAAACCATCACAGAGTGTGAGTTAAATAAGAGCTCAGGAATATTTGACATCACACGATGATGGCTGGCTGAGAGCAGCCAAAGATGAAAGTGTCCAAAAGAGAAGAAAACAAGTGAGTAATTCATTTTTCCACTGAATATCTGGGTCACGGGATTGTTTTATTTCCAGGCTCAAAAATAATGCAACTTTCACGACAGATTTTTAGTACTGGAAAGGCCAGAAGAGCAGTTTCGTTCCAGGTCCCGAAGGAGGTGGTTTTGCAATTGGTGTGCACTGCGCTATCTCCCTGCTGGCACAGAAAGGGGTGAGCCGTCTCTCACCCCTCACTGCCGTTTCCGTCTCTTCTCCTGTACATCTCCCTAGCAGTATTTCTTCCCTGGGACCGGCTTTCAGTCGCTGGATCAGTGGGCTCACCTGATCACTAAGCATGGAGAGAGAGAGAGGAGCGAGGGACTGTCCTTTGGGAGCTTGCCTGGGGGATTCCCACCTCGTAGCCCTGCCACGGTGCCTGCAAGCCAGCTCAGGTGGCCTGTGGCTTCCGGAAGTGCTGGAGATGTAAGCAGTCAGGTGAGCCCTCGGGCTGCCCCAGGCAGGAGGGAAAAGACAGCAGAGACTGCTCTTTACCTCTCTGCATCTCATCCAGCCTGGCCTTGGACACTCCCAGGGATGGGGCATCCACAGCTTCTCTGGGCAACCTGTCCCAGTGCTCCCCGCCCTCCACTGTTTTGTGTCAAGATGAACTTGTAAAAAGAAATATCCATCTCTAAGACTGTATTTTGGAGTCCAGTTTAGGCAGGTGTTGCAGTTCAGCCAAGAGCTTACCCAGCTCTACCTTGAGACGTCACCTCCTGGTTCACCTGCCTACTGCTCAGTTACGTCTTCCAGGAGAGCGTGGTATGGGAGACTGCCACGGCAGTGTTTTGAACGTCTTTCAGACTCTAGGGTCTTCAGCTGGCACACACTAATGCTTCTCTTCTCAAAATCGTATTTTAAAGTGCAGCTGTCAACAGTCTGGAGAGATGCACGCTGCTGTTCCCTAGAAGATACTCACTGAAGTTAAGAAGAAGCCCGCATCAATGAGAAGGGACAACAAAAAGGAAAGTGCAGCCAATGGCAAGGTAGGAATTATGTTTGGCGTATCTCTGCTGTTTACTGCCAGGAGAGAAAAGCACTGAAATCTCATTTTACCTGAGAGTAAAAAATCCTTCCCACCTCACAGAGTCACTGTACTGGTGACTGTCTGCAGTCCTGTTTCTAATTACCACAGTTTCACTCGCTACTGGGCTAAAAATGTCGCTTTTTAAATCCAAGGCTTGTGATTCCACACCATGATAAAATGATCCTAATTTTGCTAGAGCCAGCAATACACTAACCATTAGGAATCAGCCTTCTTGAGAAGAAAGCAATTATTAAAACAAAAAAAAAACCCAACCAAACAAAAAACCACCAACCCAAACCCCAACATTTTAGCCTCCTGCATTCACATAATATAGCACATTCCTTCCAGGAAATTCTTGTCATTTTTTTAAAGTGGAGGACAGGAAAGAAGGAAGTGACCGTGTCTAGTACATTTCTCCTCTTGTTTTCACAGAGAGTGCAAAGAAAAAGGGGAAATCAGCTGCAGGAAGGGGTTACGGCAAGCTCCTACACTATCAAGTGCTGGGAGGCAATAATGAGGCGTTTCACTTCTCTATAATGAACCCATTTGTTTCTTTCCTATATTAAAAGGCAGGTGGCTGATCATGGGTGGAAAAAATCTCTTCCCCTCCCCAACCAAAATTACCTTGCAAATACTCAGTTACCCTGGGGTTGGAAGGAGGATCCGCCCCAACCTCTACAAGAGCTGTGCAGGGCTTCCAGCAGCACACACTGCTCCCAGAGACCAGGCTGTTGTGCTGAAGCCTCCTTTGTACATGTAAATATACACATATGTGCACACGCTACCCAGTAAATACAAACAGAGCACTTGTAGATTGCAAAAGAAGCATCAGATGTAGTGAATTCCCATCACAGGAAGAATGAAATGCCACACTAGCACGTCCATCCTCAGCACCTATTACACGGTGTTTGGGAATGACGACGAGAGCAGGCAGTTACCTAAAGGGTATGGTCTGAGATTAATCTGCAGCAGGATGTCGTGTTTGCGTTCCCAGCCGGGGTAGCACGAAACCTGCAGCCTTGTGTTACACAAATTCTGAATCGTTATGGGGTAGTTTGTGTTTTGTCAGATGTAATTGGAAATTATTTCGGTCTGTTAAACATTGTGTGCAACTCAAACAGGCTTCAAATTGTTTAGGAACCACTGTCAAGGGGGATGTACGTGACCAAGCTCAGTGTTGTATGGACCACAGCGGTACACCCTGGGCTGGCTTGGAACGCCTTTCTTGGAAGGGAAGGTTTTACACAACACCATCTCAGTTTGGGGAGTGAGGACCTGGACTGAACCAGCCGTGCAGAAGGAGGGATGTTGTATGATCTCCATTTTGGATGCCAAAGCCATGGAAAGGGTCTGTGGAGCCCCAGTTCGACACTGCACTGGGAGTCCCACCAGCCCCCGCTTTAGGGAGCTGCCTAGCTGTGCGGGACAGACCAGGATGAGAGGGCAGGTTTTAAATCCCATCCCTACTCCAAGTAGACAGGTCACCCCAGAAGCGACTCTGCGGGAAGTGTTTCCTTATCCAATTGTTTTATTTCCATCATGTGCCCGCCATGTGCCTCGGTTTCCCCTTCCCCTCCCCTGCCCTACTCCAGGTTCGGGGCGCTCGGAGCCACCTCAGCCAGCACGCGGGGCGCTGGGCTGGGATTTGGGGGATAATTAAATCCTGAATAAGTTAGGGACCTTCCGAGGCGGGTCCTCGCTGCCCTGCGGGGTGCCCCAAGAGCCCTGAGGAAGGGGCGGCCGTGCCCTGAGGGGTGCGCGGGGCTTCCCCGAGGAAAGGGCGGCTGGAGGGTGCCCAGCGCGGGCCCGCGCAGACCTC
>NW_010258981.1:0-1134 GCF_000690775.1 Eurypyga helias
TAGGATCCTGACCCCCCGTAGGATCCAGATCCACCCCCGTAGGATCCCGATCCCCCATAAGATCCTGAGGAGCCCCCGTAGGATCCCGAATCATCCCCATAGGACTCAGGGAGCCCGTAGGATCCCGAACTGTCTCCATAGGAGCCCATCCCATAGGATCCTGATCCGCTGCCTCCATGGGATCCGCTGCCCCCCTGGGAGCCGGGTCTGCCCGATCCCGACCCACTTCCTCCCTGGGATCCAGGTCTGCCTCCATGGGATCCGCTGCCTCCCTGGGATCCAGGTCTGCCCGATCCTGACCCGCTTCCTCCCTGGGATCCGCTGGCTCCCTCGGATCCAGGTCTGCCTGATCCAGATCCGCTTCCTCCCTGGGATCCGCTGCCTCCCTGGGATCCAGGTCTGCCTGATCCAGATCCGCTTCCTCCCTGGGATCCGCTGCCTCCCTGGGATCCAGGTCTGCCTGATCCAGATCCGCTTCCTCCCTGGGATCCGCTGCCTCCCTGGGATCCAGGTCTGCCTGATCCAGATCCGCTTCCTCCCTGGGATCCGCTGCCTCCATGGGATCCAGGTCTTCCTGATCCAGATCCGCTGCTCCCCTGGGAGCCGGGGCGGCCTGATCCTGAACTGGATCCTCCATAGGATCCTGAGCCACCTCCATAGGATCCAGGCCCCACGTAGGGTCCTAGACCACCTCCGTAGGATCCAGATCCACCGCCTCCTTGGGATCCGGGTCTCCCTGATCCCAGTGTGGCCCCAGAGGATCCCCAACTGGATCCTCCTTGATATGAGCCGGGTCTGCCTGATCCGGATCCTTGGGATCCAGGTCTGCCTGATCCAGTTCCGCTTCCATAGGATCCCGAACTAGATCCTCCATAGGATCCACCTCCCCCATAGGATCCGCCTCCCCCATGTGAGCTGGGTTTCCTCGACCCAGATCCAAATCCATAGGGGCCAAGTCCATAGGATCCTGGCGGCCCACCGGATCCCGGTGACACAAAGGATCCCGAGCCATCCCCAGAAGATCCCAGTCTGCTCCCGTATGATCCCGGCTTGCCCCCAGAGGATCCCGGTGACACATAGGATCCCGAAGAGCTTCCGCCTCCCGAGCTGCCTCCGTAGGATCCCGATCCACCC
>NW_010258982.1:0-8489 GCF_000690775.1 Eurypyga helias
TTCTGTGATTCTATTATTCTATGAAGTACCTTCATTATTTCAAAACCCCAAAAATGGGAAATGCAGATCAAACTGAGTGAAATGGCATGTTGGCGATTTCTTTTAGCAACAAGGACAGAAAAGTTTTCTACTTCTAGCCAGCAAGATTTTTTTTCCAAGTACTTATAGCAAGATTGAAGTATAGAGTTTGTATGGAAAGAAGGCACATACACCAGTGTGAGTGAAGCAGTCTGGAGGCAGAGTGTTTTCCTTCACTCCTGAAAAGCTGAGATGAAGAACACAAACTCAACTTTGTGGTTTGGAGAAGAGATGCAAAGCAATGTGGCCAAGGAGAAAGCTAAGCTGTGTGCACATCCCACTCAGAAATTAACAATAGGATCGCATGTTCATGCCATACTGCTGCAAGGGAGGGGAAAGAGGTGTTTAGATGTCCACTGACAGAGCTGGGGTCTTCTGTATCTTGAATCGAGTGGGAGCATTAATGGTTTTTAACTCTTGGGGAACTTAACTGCTGTATTCTGGAAAACAGGAGAAATAACAATTGCACTGTAAACAAAATTATAATTTCTTCTGCACATCTCTCTGGTCCTCACCCTGAGCTAGCAACCTGGACAGCCACCAAAATACCCTGTGGCACAGTACTGCCCCCGCCTTTTGCAAAAGCAGTCAAGCACAACTCATGGGCAGGGACATCTGATGCTTCCTCTGCATAACAGCACGTGCCATAGTACACAAAAAGAGCAAGGAAGCGGGATCCATTTCCCTTAAACGTAAGGCATCCCATCCAGGGTATTCTATAAGCTCCACAGACAAGGGTAACACATGGATAGCTCCAGGCTGAGGTTCAGTCCCAACTCTGCATGGAAGTACTCAGAGATACCTCATGGAGAGGGCTTCTCCCAAGAATGATTAAAGTCCATAAGTAAGAGACTATTACATAAGGGAGTTTCGATCAAATTTGTGTGGAATTCAAACCATTCAAGACAGGGGAATGGCTTGCTCTTGTCACACAAATGCAATCCCTGCTTTACAAACACATTATCTAGGAGGCAGGCACGTACAAAACAATGAATATTTACAGGTACTTCCCTGAATTATACTTATCTGTGCTTTGATGAGGTCCCTAGCCCTTCCATGCCATGAAAAAAAAACGGATTTACTTTTGCACGGTCACAAACAAATACAGTTCAGCCATTAAACCATTCCTTCTAGGGCAGACCTTTTTACTCACCGCCTGGCAGTTCCATGCCAGCACTGAAAGCTGGTGCCTGTAATGCATCCCGGGAAATATGTCCGTCTGCCTTCACACGCACAACGGAGAAGATTTCCTGTGATAATTTTATCTTGGTCCATTACCACATTACGGTCCTCTAAAGTACCAGCACAATGAAGGTCTGTTGAAGCTTGGAAAGGTCTGGCTAAAATTTACAGATGTCAAATACATGCGCTTGAGATGTGCAATATTACTTGTTTCTCAATCACTTTTTAGGTCACTATAAGGCTTGTTGCTTACTTCACATTGCGAACCTATAGAGACTACCCTTAAACTCTCTGGAGCAGAAAGGCGTAGGTAAGTTTTCCTTTCTTGTTCTCAAACAACTGTATTATTTGATTAAAGGCTCACAGACATTGCACAGAAATGTGTTCTCCTTACACCTCGAATTAATTTTAAAATTAGGTAATCATTTTCTATATTTATGACACCATCCATGTAATTACAGTTTATCTCCTTCTCCAATCACCCTGAGATTTTTGGAGTCCTGAAATACGCTAAAATATTTCAAAGTTTCCAAGATTTCTGTTCCCAAGTCATCATGAAGAATACTAAAGGAAGAGATACTTGTCTATACCTTGATAATTGGCTTTTCACAGTTTTGCTAAATATAATTAAGGTTTAATTCACAATTTGCCAGCAAAATGAGTGCACGCCAAATTGATGCTAAATTTCAAGATGATCAGTACATATGGGCGATTTTTCTGAGAACATTTCACAGTCATAAATGTTGCCTCAAGAATGTTAATTTAATCAAGTCACAGTGACATTTTCCCCTAAAGAATAAAAATCAGATAATAATAGGAAAAAGTCACATCACCTCCTATTTCTAATGAAAACAAATAAAACCGCTTCTAATGTATCTTAGTCCAAATGACATGGCTGTGCAACATCAACAGCATAAAATATTCCGCTGATGAAACCATTTTACACTGGCTAAGACAAAAAGATGTTTCCATTATTCTCCCTCCGGAAATTCTTTAAATATTTTTTCCCTAATACATGATTGCATCTTATACCACAAGAGACAGCCCCAGTGAAAGAGGATTTCATAAAATGCCAAACAGCACTGAAAATCTAGGAAAATAATTAAGACATGGTGACTTTTTGAGAATATATTTAGTGGCAGAGGCAAATCAGAAAAAATCACATCTTCATACTAAGAAAAAGAGAAGAATCAAGCATGGAGGAGATGAAGGTTGTGGATTAATTAGAAAATGTGTGTTGGGCATATTTTAGATTAGACACAGTGACTAAATTTGAGTTAAACCTTGAGTCAGACAGGTACCAAATCGGTGCCAGTCACTCCATGCGGGACGGGCCTGGAACAAAAACAATTGTCAAGGAAAAAAATGGAGCAAGAGAAGAGTAACTGGCCTTTTAAAACATCTGCTCATAACTGCCTGCAATGCAGGAAGAAGAACCGGAGATGATACTTGTTATTCATGTAAGATCTACTGTCTGTGGTAAAACTGTCCTGCCAAATGCACCAAATTCTCTCTGGGCATTCATCCAGAGCAGCCCAACCGACACCAGTGAGGAGCTCAGCAGAACACAGGTACAGAAGTTTAGTGCTGGCAGCGAGCGTCACGGTTTAACCCCAGGCAGTAACCAAGTACCACAGAGCTGCTCGCTCAGCTCTCCCCTCCTCCAGTGAAGGAGGAGAATCAGACAAGACGACAAGGAAACTCGTGGGCTAATAATAATTAATAATTGAATATAAATTAATAACATAGTGATACTAATAATACTAACATTTCTAATAAAACTAATATTACTACTAATAATATGATGTAACGATAATAATATGCAATTAAAATAATGGAAAACAAAACTAAAGATACAATTGCTCAACACCTGCTGACCAATACCCAGCCAGGTCCCGAGTAGCAAGAGCCCAAGAGGAATCGCAGCGGAGTCCGAGCGAGCCCCACAAGCTAAAGCATGAACAAGAAAGCCAGCAAACAACTAACACAGCCCCCCGGCCCATCCCCAAGCTATATGCTGAACATGGCATTCTATGGAATGAAAGAGCCCTTTGGTCAGTTTGGGTCAGCTCCCTGGACTGTGCCCCTTCCCTGTTGCTTGTAGTGAAAAAGCTGGGAATACAGGTGTAGCATCTGAAGCTGAAAAATTCCTTGAACTGGTACAAACGTTCCTTAGCAACAACTAAAACCACAAGTGCTATCAGTACTCTTCTCAGGGCAAATCCAAAACAGCCTCATAGCAGCTACTGTGAAGAAATTAACTGTCCCGACTAAAACCAGCTCAGCAAGTAAATCTGAAAATGAATGCTTCCGTAGGGAGCCGGCGGACTCACTGTTCTCATAAAGTGTTTATAAAAATGTTAACAAACAGAAAAGCACCCCAACATTTTCCACTGAAGATTGGTGACACAAAATTCAGAATAGAGTTTCAGTTTTATTCAGACTCTTTGTTCTGTCATTTTTCAAAGTTATAGTCATTGGTCAGGATACAGAAACAAGACTCCTAACACAGACTGGATAATACCCACACCAAAATGTAACAAATACATATGTATTGGCCATATAACTCCTTGAGCAGATGACCCAGAACTTCCTTCCTCTTCCTGCTCCCTGTCCATCATCCGGCCCACTCCCATGGTGTCAGCAGATATACACACAGAGCACACCACATCCATGGGAGAAAAATGCTGTTATGCCCTGGAGCTTTACCAGACTCACCCCTGCAGTAGGACACATATTTTGTCCCAGGGCAATTGCATTTTGCTCGTATAATGCTGCACAATCCGTCATAGAGCTGAGGAAGGCCCAGAAGAGCCCCTGCCAAAAACAGAGGAAAGCATTCAGCTGCAAACGTCTCGATTTCCTCCAAATGTCCCTGTGGAAAAAGGCAATATGCTGTATGTGACAGTCCCAGAGAGATGATGGCAAGGTGCAGGTGGAAGGCTGGGAGAATTTTTCCTGAGCTAGATGTGGCTTGGGGTCTTCACCTCCTCACCCTTGATCTAAACAGCTAGGTCAGTATTCACAGAAAATACAAAGCAGATACACAATATCAGATCCATATCAATATCAGATACATACAATATCAGCAGATACAGATATCACAAGTTTCTGACAGTTGCCAGTGAGACACGGCTGAATTGACAACATATTTCATACCATCAGTATCATACTATATATGAAATTCAAAATTGTCACCCATAGTGGTATTTATGTAAGGTCCATCGCTCAGTTTTACGATGTCAAGCCTATAAACCCCGCACACTACCCAGCTCAGCTGGGCTTTGTTGCCTTTTTTTTGTACAACCTAAGTTCTTCAACAAACCTGGTGAAATAAATCATAGAATCACAGAATGCTTTGGGCTGGAAGGGGCCTTAAAGACCATCCAGTTCCAACCCCCCTGCCATGGGCAGGGACACCTTCCACCAGACCAGGTTGCTCCAAGCCTCATCCAGCCTGGCCTTGAACACTTCCAGGGATGGGGCATCCACAGCTTCTCTGGGCAACCCACCACCCTTAAAATGCACCATTTTAAGGTAAGTGGCTTAATGTCGACAGGCTGTCCCTTTTGACTCACCGAGGCAAGTTTTTTCTGCCCAATGGTCAGAACCATCCCCACAAATCCTGAGCAGGAGGATGGTGCTTGTTAGTATTACTCCTGCTGTATTCGGGTAGCGTAGGATTGCTTAGCAGTGAGCATGGATTATTACCCTGTATACAGACAGACAAGGTGATGACAGTGAACTACTGAAAATGGGCTATATTTAATAATCTCATGTATGCTTTCCACTGCACTGTCCCTGTGGAGAGATGGGCTTAGTGAGATGGAGAATTGTTTAACTGGGGAGAAGACACATTCCCTGTATTTCTCTTACAGACTTACATGGTTAAGTGACTGACAAAAATGATCTGGATAAGATCTGAGACTGTGTTGATTTCTAATACCTCTCCAGAACTGTTAACATCTGGAGAGAAGATTTAAGATTATGCCACAGCCCTAGGGGTGAAAACCCAATCATTTTGGTTTAGGATCTGGCTAATAAAAAGGGCTAATTCAGCTGTTTGTGTATATTATCACTTTAAATATGTATTTTTGCTGTTTAAAAGAATTACCTTTTGGATTTCCTTTGTGCAGGATGGGTCTGGTGATAAACGAGGTGCTCCATGGGATGGAGAGCTCAGAGCTCGCACTGCAAATTCCCCGTGGGTCTGTGCTAACGCCGATGAAAGAGGGCGAAAATCTATGACATTAAAATGACAGATTCCATTATACTTGCACCTTCAGTGTCTGTCTGGTCAGGAAAAAGAAAGTGTGAATGTGCTGAGCAAGATGACTTTGACTTTTAAATTATCAAGGTCACACAAGCAGCCCAAACTTTTAACTGGGCACCGTTCCCTTAGCAGGGGGATGCTCGCCCTGCCCTCAGCTCGTCTCTGGCTTTACACACCGTTAGCAAGGGTTACTCAGTGCAATGGAGGGCCAGACTGGTCATTTCCAAACGTGCTCAGCTCGCAACCCAGCAGGAAAAGGTGTTTCGGAGACGGTTGTTGGTGCTTATTGGGCACACGCCCAAACTTTTAACTGGGCACCGTTCCCTTAGCAGGGGGATGCTCGCCCTGCCCTCAGCTCGTCTCTGGCTTTACACACCGTTAGCAAGGGTTACTCAGTGCAATGGAGGGCCAGACTGGTCATTTCCAAACGTGCTCAGCTCGCAACCCAGCAGGAAAAGGTGTTTCGGAGACGGTTGTTGGTGCTTATTGGGCACACGCGTGTAAACAAGCCAAGAACTGAGAAAACCAAAAACACAGACAACCTGAAAGTGTATCAGAAAGTTCCCATAATGTCAAAAACAGCAAGCAAAAGGGCAACAAAAGCCATTTTTGGGTTCATACTATGGACACAGGAAATACTGAATGAGGATTCAAAGTCAGATTTTCATCTCAGATTCAGTGCTGTCAAAGGAGAGATGAGAACCGTTTTCACTAACAACTTCTCATCATGAAACTGCTTTCAATTCTTTTCTTAAACATTTCAGAGTGATGTATCCTTTTACTCCCCCAGAAAAATTGCTATTTTTTTTATTGTTAATAAAAAATTAAACCTGTAAAACATTGTTTGTTAACCAAAACTTAGCATTTGAAGCAAATTGTTTCATTATTTGTTTTCACATTTTCACTCTTCCATATGGTTTTCATATTTAAAATCCTTCTGTCAACCTTTAGGGAAAAATTCTTGCCTTCACCTCACCCTCTCCCAGAAGCTACTGTCTGAGTCTTTGATGATAAAAAATTAGAACAAGAAAATTAGTTTTTTCCTCACCTTTCTCTTAGATGAGTGCAGGCAATAAACAATTGCATTACTCTGTAGCCCCAGCCATGCATGCTACATCACATCTTTGCTGCTGGCCATAAATTTGTAAATTTTAATCCAGAGATATTTCACTTCATTGTTAGAGTGGTTTATTTTTTTTTATAGCTCTACATATCCAAAGCCATATAAAGATGTTAACAAACAAAAGAATTTATTCCATGCACAGCCCCTATTACATGGAGAGATTTATATTTTCCTGAACACACACAAAAGCTGTATAATGTATTTTAATACATACACATCCCTTTATGTCTAATGATAAAACCAAAGAACTATCTTTCATCCACAAATAAATCTACCACTTCCTATCTTTACAGCATCTTAGTGAAAAAAATGAACATTAATGCACTCAGAAGTGTGTTGCTTGAGAAAATAAAAATCATGTATTTCATGTGAAAGATGCTACAGTGGTACACAACCTGAGATGGCATTAAGAACTTTGTATTTAGGGTTACTCTTAGATGGGAAAACCTTAAAGAAGCACTCGGTGAGTCTGTTGACAGCAGAAACTCTGAGTTGTTTAGCCAGCAGCCCTAACACGTTGGCTCAGGAGTGAGCGTCCATCGTGCTGACACACTGACTCTGCACAGGACACTTCATGGGCAAAAGCTTCCTCAAAACTGGTCGAATTGGTGTCTTTCAGCTACCTTTCAACAGAGAAGCAACACAACCAGAACAACGCAAAATTACTACACACAGTAATTCTGTAAAACAGGCTTTAGCTTCAGTGGAATAGCCCAGGAGGAAAGTTGAAATTCAGATGGAACTTGTCTCAGATGTTATCTTCCAGGTGTAAAACTTGTTGCACTGATGCTTTCCTCATCCTTAACTTGTACAGAAACTGGGTTGAATGAATGCCAAGATGATCTCAATACAAGAGCAAGACAATTGAAGTTTCAGTTTACATTTAGCAGGTACACGCAACCAATAAAACATTTTACCTTCTTCCCAAATAACTGCATCCTGACCAGGAAGTCACAGAGCAGGACTGAAGATGCAAGCCAGTATCAGACCTTCTCCATGGCAAACTTGGGTTTTTTTTCCCCTCTAAAGAACAGGCACTGAGTTTTCAGCAGCAAGACCTGTGACCGTTTCTGCTTCAGGGCTGGTGCCCATAACGCAATGCATCCAGCATTAAAATTACGTGCTCAGACCCCACACACATCTTCTCCACAGAGGATGCCAGCCTTAGAGCTGTTCTATGTTTTATCCATAAAATTATCCATACCGATTTTCGAAAAATCAGGGGATCCAGGTTTACACCGCACTCACTTACGTGGTTCCCCAGGAGAATTTACACACTGAAAGAAACTAGGACTGATCAAGAGCAGTTAACAATCTCTACAGAGAGGTGACTATGATTCTCATCAAATAACTACACTTTAGGCATATTTCAGCTGAATGTCATGCTCATTTGGCTTACACAGCCTTCCTTTACATTTCTCACTTCCCTGCAAACTGGTTTTCGTGGAAGAGCTCGAAGCAATAGCAGTGTTTCTCACTGAGCCAATGTCTTGTCTTCCCTCTGGCTCTAAACTTCCATTTCCATAAAGCATGTTTATTTTTTAAGAACTTTGTAGTAGCTCAAATAATCAGGAACAAATGCCAGCTATTTATACAGCTCTGTAATCCAAGTAATTCAGGATTGTGACCAGCAAAAAGGGAGGGATTCTTGTAGAAGGAAGGAGACATGCATTCATCAGGAGTATACCATTTAGTGTTCTTATTCCTTGTAAATCCTCCATAGTAAAATGTCCTATATAGAATCATGGAATGGTTTGGATTGGAAGGGACCTTAAAGACCATCTACTTCCAACCCCCTGCCATGGGCAGGGACACCTTCCACTAGACCGGGTT
>NW_010258982.1:8821-25716 GCF_000690775.1 Eurypyga helias
GTTTTCCTCTGCACTCCCTCCAACCAGTCAATATCCTTCTGATATTGAGGGCTCTACAGCTGGACGCAGCACTCCAGGTGGGGTCTCACCAGAGCAGAGTACAGGGACAGAATCCCCTCCCTCGACCTGCTGGCCACACTTCTCCTGATACAGTTGGCTTTCTGGGCTGTGTGCATTTGTGTATGAAATGAATTCTTCCATCTGCCAGCAAAAATGGGAATCAATACAAATTCAGTACTATGACTCCTGAAAGGAAAAAGACAGGTCAATCTATCCAGCTTGCCAAAGAAGTTTCAAATATGGTTTGATCACATCAGAGAGAAGACTCTAGGTTCATCTCAACAGTTTCTTCTGGTCTAAAAAATAAAAGCTTCAGGGAAAAAAAAAAAAAAACCCAAACAAAAAAAAACCCCAAAAAACCCCACACCACCACCCCAGAACCTTTATCCAAAAGCAGACATTTTCAAGACACTTATTTCTTGACTGTCAGTTTTTAAGTCAGTGGGAATTTTACTACTAATCTGCATACTTCAAAGTCAGCCTCCATGTGTCTTCGATAGCTCTTTTGGCAGATCCTGACACACGTTATACTCTAGTAGCTTTACACCTTATAGACACAAAGGTCAAAATCCTTTGTTCTACTGCCCTGTTCCTGCTGTGCCCAGCAGTGCGTATATTCGCAGTACAGGAGATAAAGGGGATTTCTGCTGCACCTCTCCAGCTGGCCAGATGAATACCTTGGGTTCTCTGCACCAGCAGAGATTAAGATAACGTTTTGTAATAATGCAGAAGCTAAGCAAGAAATCCAGGCTGCCTCAGAGCTCCCAAGCCAACCATCCCAGCAATGTGAGACATGCTCAGCTACAGTACAACAGAAACAAGGATTACATGAGTAACTGTCGTTACCCAGAAAAAAAAAAAAAGACTCCTTTACTGTGGGCATGAGTAACTGTCGTTACACAGAAAAAAAAAAGACTCCTTTACTGTGGAAATAGCGATCACTCAGAGACACAGAGCAGTGTGATGGAGGTGATGTGATTTAAACAGGGGAGCAGTACCCTGTGCAGAGTTATTCTCTCTTGTACCACAATAAATGAGGATTAACTAATGATGTCAAGGGAGTATTTCTGAAAAATACACTTCCAAAGGGGACCAAAGATCCTACTCACACATAGCAAGGTTTATTAGAAAGGTTGGCACGGATGCAAGTACAATGATGCAATTACCCTGTCTTCCTTTTCCTCACAACTGCCATCACAGACCCTTAGAAAACAGAGAGCTCTGCCTGGGGATGGGCCTACTAGAAAATCCCACTTGGCTACCAATAACAATGCTGCAATGGAAAGAAAGGCCTGGGACAGTTATTGGGTGTTAAGGCCAGAAGGGACTGTTTCACAGCCTGCAGAACTGCTTTCACACCACCGTACGCATCCCAGTAATTAGTGTTTACTGAGAGCCTGATTTAGCAACACCAGAGAAAGGAAAACCCACTGCTTCTCAAAATAGTTAGTTCCACTACTAACTTGTCCTTCTTCAGGAGAGGTATTTGAAACTGCATCAATTCCAGCTAAACATAGCACAATCTTCCGATAGCCCAGTGCTTGTAATAGTCTGCCTGTTCCCTGACCAGACACTGCAGCGTGACTAAGAGGTGAATTCTAAAACTTGACTTGCACTCCCCAATGGGCAGAATGTTTTTTCTAATCAATACATAATTCAAAACTTAATTTTCAAGCCACCTGAACAGATGATTTATTACTGGTCTCAGTCTGAAACAAGAGTACCCAAAGGGTGCACGTACATCTTCCGTGTGGGTTGAAGGGCTGTAAGTAAACACTTAAAGCAAGCAGGAAAGCCCTGAGTGTTCTAAGTTTAACACCACTGAACAAATAAAAGTGTAATTCCATTTACTGGTTGCAGTTAAGTAAATAAATTGAACAAAGATGACTTTTTCCAATTGTGAAAAAGAATGACCTTAGCACATGGCTGCAGTAATTAGGGACAGATGAACTATTTTAGTCAAATCAGAAGAGGCATGCACCTTCTCCCAAAATCTAAACTAGCCTCAAGGTGTCACTAAAGTCGAGCTATGTTTCAGATACAATGAGAACTTGAGGGCCCGAAGGTACATGCTGTCAACCAAATCAGACCCAAAATGTAGACTGCACCTGAACAAATTTACAAACTTTACACCGCTAGGAAGGTTTCTCTGTTATATTCAGATGGAAGCCATGTAAGAAGAACACCTTCAGCGACAGAAAAAAACATGGAAAGATTTGATTATGTCAAAAGATAACAAAAAAGTTAAAATGATACAAAATTCTAATGGAATTGTGGGAGTGAGTCCAGAGGAGGCCATGAAAATGCTCAGAGGGCTGGAGCACCTCTCCTATGATGAAAGGCTGAAAGAATTGGGCTTGTTCAGCCTAGAGAAGAGAAGGCTCTGGGGAGACCTTATTGCAGCCTTCCAGCACCTGAAGGGGCTACAAGGAAGCTGGGGGGGACTTTTTACAAGGGCCTGTAGTGACAGGACAAGGGATAATGGGTTTAAGTTAAATTAAAATGGGGAGGTTTAGATTAGATATCAGGAAGAAGTTCTTCCCAGAGAGGGTGGTGAAGCACTGGAAGAGGTTGCCCAGAGAAGCTGTGGATGCCCCATCCCTGGAAGTGTTCAAGGCCAGGCTGGATGAGGCTTGGAGCAACCTGGTCTAGTGGAAGGTGTCCCTGCCCATGGCAGGGGGTTGGAACTGGATGATCTCTAAGGTCTTTTCCAACCCAAACCATTCTATGATTCTATGACTTTGATATTGATTATATGCCCTTTGTGAGAACAAAACCAAAAAATATCTGGTTTGTAGTGCAGAATATGTTAGAAATTATTAACTAAGCCATCAGCATCACTCTGCCTACAGAGCACAAATGGGACATCTGACCTCGGGCTCCGGGAGGAGGAAGGCTGTTACTTTTATAATTTTGACCCAGTCACATTCACAGACGTACTGAAAATACATTCCAGTGGTGCTACTAGACTGAACAAAAGTATTCGAACTGGAGCCAGAGAAGGAGGCCATGGGCTCCCGAGGGGTCTCTCCCAGGAGCACACCCATCAGAAGTTTTAGGTGCATCTTCACTGTGGGTGCAGAGGTGAAAGTGCTGCATGTCCAAAACCGTGCTTTCCCCCCAGACCCTGAAGTGAAAATTAACTCTGGGAGGCGCGTTACCCTACAAACGCTGCTGGTCTACCATCGCGCACCGTTAATGCCCAAAGCCGAGCAGACTGACCGCAGGGCATCACGACACTTCCCAGCGAGGCAAACCAGTGAGCCAGAGCCATGCGATGTCCCTGCGAAGGACCACAGGTCAGGCATCCAGCAGTTCTTGGAGCCGCGGGCAGCAGGCTGGAAGCACGCCTGGAGGCAGCAGTGCCGAGCCTCGTGGTGTGGGCGAGCATTTGCCATAAGCACATTTCATGGGGTAGCCCAGCAGCCTTGTTAACAGCCTGCCAAGCCTCTGCTGGTTTGGCATCTTCCTCTCCTTTGAATCACCAACAGTGAAGGAGATGTCTGGGCTAGACAGAAAAAGGGGGAGAGAGAATTGCCTGGCTCTGGAATGGCAATGTAGAACTTGAGGCATTTGAGGTAAATTAACATTCTGCCCAAGAACTTATTTTGGTGTCAAACCTGACACAAAAGAGAATTCAATTCTACTTGCCTGGCCAAGGAGCAATGACATCTCTCTGTGCTTGGTCACGCAACCAGTGCTGTAAGTCTACGGAAAAAGGCAAAAAAAGGGCTGTCCCATTAACGGTGACACCTTGTGAAGAGCAGCACCCGGGGCTGTCAAGCCTGACACTTTGGCAGGCAGGGTGGAACAATTCCAAAACAAGCTCCTGCACATCAAGGGCTCTATCTGACATATCCCACACTGACATGATTAAGCTACAGGAACACTGATCATTTGGGAAACTGGTAGAATTCCAACTCTGGTGGTTTGCATATTTCCCTCCTCAGCTGCAATTATAACTGGGTGATCAGCCCACGGCAATTACAGAAATACCAGTTCACAACCTGGAGAGGACAACTACAGCTTTCACCTCTCAAACATTTATTTATGAGATGCTTCTGGTCAGTTTAATTTTGGGGTATTAAAAATAAAACTTCAGGGCTCATCCTCATCCTGTACCATCAACTGGTTCTGTCAAATCTCAGTTATTTTTAAATAAGTAAATGATCATAAAACACAGGGTGAACCACTCTGTCTGCCAGCTCCTGAGAGTAAGACCGTACTTCAAACGCCCCGTGATAAACAGCTTCAACACCTTTCTCAAACTGCAGATGAAACAGACTCCTTACGTAGCACTGTTGCCTGGGCAAGACTCCTGCTGCGCATCTGGGGAATCTGGAGGGGGTGTGTATAAATCCAGGAAACCTCATCCAAGACTGTCTATGACTCCACGGTTGTAATGGACCATGGTTTATGACACACACATGTGCACGGGTAAGAGAAGGGTAAGGCAATAGGTTGAAGCCGGTTCAATTTTCAGGTGCTATTAAAAAAAAAATATCACAACATTTCATTCACAGTTAAACAGCGAAACAAAAGAACAAAAACAACCCCACTCAGTTAAATGCCATCCCAAGCAGAAGAGTGGTAGGAAACAGAAGTCTTTTTAAATATACTGCAGAAAACTGAGGTGCAAAGCAGTCATTTTCCTATGCTGTAAACCATACAACATTGTCCCCTTCCTTCAGAGGCGACAGAGGTACCTGTACATGGGTGCAAAGGACAGACGCTGAACACCGACCAACATCTTCACCTGGCACTACACATCCTGGGTCATCCTTTGACCTCTTCTTTAAACTACAGTAGCTGCTTCCTCAGTCAGCTGTACGATACCACCACAATGAAATAAATCTCTCAAGCATGAGTGGCACGTAGTTCTGCCACTAGATTGAAAAAAGGCCATACAGGGACCTGGAGGAGATGCTACTGATGCAAAAAAAAAAAAAGTTTAACAAAGACAACTCCAAGATAGAGGTAACCTAAGGGCAGGATGGAAGGGAAGGAAAGAAAAAGCCCTCCAGTTGCTTCAAGGAGAGGAATAAGGTAAAGCACAGAAGATGCTGCTTGACACCAAGAAGCTGACTTTGGGGTAATGGTCTTTTTAAATTGATGTTACAGCAGTACATAAGCCCAATTTTATCCCCGATCAAAGCTCTCCAACATGCAAATGATCTGTGTGAAAGGAGCAGGGATAGTGTCTTGTAAGAGGACTATAGTCTGTGAGGAAAAAAAAGTAGGAGGGGAAGCCACAGAGTCCAGGGCACAAGAACCATCTCATGCCCAGGTCAAAGCTCTGCCCTCCACCCCACCCCTTCACAGCCCCAGTTTCTCCCCCACCCCCTCAAAACAGTTGGCTGTGAGTTTTCCATAGTACAAATCACATCCCACAGGTCATCTGCCAGGCTATTTTTGTCCCTCATTAGTAAAGGGGTGCTGATGACATGAAACATTTTGATGTATGTTAAGCCACAGGAGTACCAGTGCTTTCTGACGAGTAATACCAGCTCATTTTAAAGGGCATTTATGTACTCCGTTTGGAAGGGGAGGGTAAGGACCACTTATTAGAAAGAATGACAAAATTTCAACTTTATTTCCATTTTAAAATCACTGATTTGTCCTGACAAGAGGCAATAACATGTTTATAAAACACTCATTAGAAAGGGTTTCTCAGACCAAGGACTGATTTTCTAATGAAACCAGATACACCATCTGACATGGATGAACCATTTCCTTGGTTAGCACATTGCACAGGACATGGGACATCTCCATCCACTTGATTCAACTCTGAAGCATATTCAAAGCCTGCTTTCCCACATCCAAAGAGGGAAACTGATTATTTGCAGAGTGCTCTTCCTTGTTTACCTCTGTTACTGACTTGCAGGACGGGAAAAAAAATGAAAATTCTGTACCAACAGACCAACAAGGGCTTTGTAAAATTCCTGTCACACAAGTACCGAGATGGAGAGAACAAACAGAGGAGACAACAGCTGTAATGCAGAAACAAAGTTATGTTATGTTGTCCATCAGTCTAGGAGGACAGATGGAAGTGATGAACACAGTGCCACCATATTCTTCTTTGGTGAAGAACACAGAACAGCCAAAACCAGCTAGATAACACTCAACATTTGTACATCACATCTAAACTATTCAATTTTTAAACAGCCCTACATGCTGCACAGTTCCTTATTGCACTGACAAGAATAAAAAAAGGAAACTGAAGCACTGAAATGGCAAACAAGTACAAAGTTTCCTCACAGCAGTTTTCACAAGGGTAAGAAACAACCTTCACATATTGTTTCCTCCCAGGTTTGCAGCAACACTGATGGTTTCCTGCTTTTGACAGCAGATTCAGGGCCTTTTCTCCTCTGGTTTTCAGTGCTTCCCATGGTCGTGCTCTAAGACAGCACCATCCACGCTCCATGCTGCTCAGCCACTTGGGCTCATCTCAAACCAGGATTCCTGTGTAAGACGTTTTTCAGTGCTTCCCGTGGTCGTGCTCTAAGAAGACAGCACCGTCCACGCTCCGTGCTGCTCAGCCACTTGGGCTCGTCTCAAACCAGGATTCCTGTGTAAGAAGTGTTGCTTTTCCTCTCGCTGCTCAGATCCACTGAAGACAACTGTCCACTGCTAGGACTAGAAGAGAATAAATCAGCAAATCAGATCAGACTTGTCATCTATGTAGGTGCAGGTTCCACTTCAAAGAGGAGGTGCCTCAGAATCCTGAGAGAAAAACCACAAGATGGTCATCTTGGTGGTGGACAAAATCTGAACACAAGCCAACAGTGTGTGCTGGCAGCCCAGAAGGCCGACCGTATCCTGGACTGTATCTGGAGAGGTGTGGCCAGCAGGTCGAGGGAGGGGATTCTGCCCCTGTACTCTGCTCTGGTGAGACCCCACCTGGAGTGCTGCGTCCAGCTGTGGAGCCCTCAACATCAGAAGGATATTGACCGCTTGGAGCGAGTCCAGAGGAGGCCATGAAGATGCTCAGAGGGCTGGAGCACCTCTGCTATGGGGACAGGCTGAGAGAGTTGGGTTTGTTCAGCCTGGAGAAGAGAAGGCTCCGGGGAGACCTTATTGCAGCTTTCCAGTACCGGAAGGGGCTACAAGGAAGCTGGGGGGGGCTTTTTACAAGGGCCTGTAGTGACAGGACAAGGGGTAACAGGTTTAAATTGAAAGTGGGGAGGTTTAGATTAGATATCAGGAAGTTGTTCTTCACAGAGAGGGGGGGGAGGTATTGGAACAGGTTGCCCAGAGAAGCTGTGGATGCCCCATCCCTGGAAGTGTTCAAGGCCAGGCTGGATGAGGCATTGAGCAACCTGGTCTAGTGGAAGGTGTCCCTGCCCATGGCAGGGGGGTTGGAACTAGATGATCTTTAAGGTCCCTTCCAACCCAAACCATTCTATGATTCTATCTTAAAACCTGACCCAGAACAAAGGCTCATATGAGTCTGGAGAAATTACGAGACCTGCAGCAAGAGCCTGCATAACCCTTCTAGATGTTCTATGTGCTCACTATTGAAGACCCAGATAAACAGCCCCATTCTGAAATCCTCTTTTTTTTTTTTTAAACAATCATTTCAGGTGTGAAACTTTTCCAGCTCTCATGACTTGAGTTCCATATTTACACCCAAGTTTACAGAAGTGGATGACTAACATCTTCCCCCTCTCTGTTATGCAACGGTAAACACCTACATGTGGTCTCCTCCACCCAGGTGTGTGACAACACTGACCCAAGCTCTTCAGCACATGCAGCCATAGTTTCCACATCAAGTTTTGCCCAGTGAGATCACTCAGTACTTTCAGTAAATGTTGCGGAGTACGGGATTAGTAAGATTTCCACCCATTGTTTCCAGAATATTAAGTTGGTTGTGACTTGAGAGAATTTTAAGTTGTAAACTTTCAATCCTGACCTATAGCTTGATAAGATGTTTCACATCTTCACTGTTATTTGGATCCTGGATTTGTAAATGCAGGAATTGCTCCATATTTAATGAAAAGAAATTACAAGCTCAAACACTTCCCTTCTTTTTCCTCTGTCAGTTCGGAAATAGTTAATTTTAACACAGGTTTTGGGGTTGGCCTTATTATTTGATTTTGGGGTTTTGGGTTATGTTTTGTTGTGGGTGGGGGTTTGTTTAGGGTTTTGGAGTGGGGTTTTTTGTGGCTGTTTTGTTTTAAGACGTGACCTTCTGCACTGCATTTAAACTCAGCACGTAACAGCAGTGGTGGATGCAACTGAAGACCAAATTGGAGAGGAAGGACGCAGGGGATCCAAAGTTGCACTAACATGCAGCCTCTCTTGACCACATGACCCAACACACACCAGCCAATGCTAACAGCAGAAAGGAGGTATAGTTTCCTTAACCCTTCTATTTTTTCCTCATAAACCAAGTACATTTGGACACACTGTCACTAAAAGACATTTCAATACTAGAATTAGGACAGATGACTAAATAGACTGGAGTAAAGCAAGGAAATTACTTTTCTCAAGTCCAAACTGAACTGACACAGTTTCGTTTGGCGGATAGCAGGAGCCCTGCAGATGATTCCTGTGAGACTGCTAAAGGGGATTGACTCCCTTTTATAAATACAGCGTGAATCCATTAAATCCTTGGTACCAAAAGAAATCTAACAAATATCAGATAAAAGTTTTCCAGCAGAGGTAGGAAACATTAACTCAATGATGTCAACACATCAATTCTGCCAACCTTTTCCCAGAAAGCTGCTGAAACACAGCTGTTTCCTTAAGGATTAAACATTTCAGTTTAATGAATTGCCTCGATATTTAAAAAGCCTCAAGCTCCTATGAGTACACAACATTGATTAGCCCCAAACATACTGGTTGGGCTCTGAGTGGTTTCTATCCTGAGCTGACTTTCAGCTGGAAGTAGAACAACCCTCCAACATCCTAGAGCAGCACTGCTGTCATACAGATCCGTATTTCGTGAAGACAGTAAACAGGTCATTACATTGGGATTTTTGACTCTTAATTCTGTCCTTCACTTAGTCAGTAACCTTAAAGTAAAACTAGTTTACAGATAGGTAAAAATTCATAGGCATTCTCTGTCTAAAGGGCTTTGATATCTACAGGTGAACAGATTAGATTAGAAGGTTGATAACCTCAACATATTTTTGAGATACAGGTATTTCCTGCAGCAAGCACTTGCTTTAGAGAAACGTTAAACCAGCTAAGATTTAGTGCATAGCTCCATTCTCTCCATGTACAAATAAGGTGGTGTGTAAATTAGTATAAATTTTAAATTAAGCTACAAAGGGGCAGGCAGGAAATCTTTACCTTTGCTAGACTACACTTCCGCTTTGATGAAAGACAGTTCATCCTTAAAGCTTCTCTTGTCTGTAGATTTAAAAGAAAAAAAAAAGTTAAAAGGGAACAGTTCAAGTGTAGAAAATGTTCATATAATCCAGAATAAGTGCTGAAGTGACCCAAGTACCTTTCTGTCCAGAAGTGTTCCAAACAACAGGATGAAGAATCCCTAAAAAATGGTAAGTAGTTAACAAAACCAGCATAACCACATGATGTTTCTTAAAAGCTTCTAGATGTCATTTCCTTACAGATAAATAAAATACTGCTTTTGTCAGTGCAAGAGATCTCATCACCTATGACTCAGGTAACAGCAATGCGCAAAATGAGTTTATCCACCCAGGTCACACAGGATCTCTGGGAATGTTGAGAATGGATATATAACCCATGCTAATTCTCATGACGAACAGGACTGATGGGTTACATACCAGGACTTTCTCAACCCACTTGATAGCAACAGTAGCCAAGAAGGGCTAAGGCAGACAGGGTATACAGCAGTATGTCAGGTAACGTTGGATGTCTGTACTGATGAGTTAAACAAAACCATCTTCAATTGCAAATGAGAGTTTTCTGTGTATTTGTTAAGTGATAAGGATGAGACATCTTTGCAACTGCTGGGCATTAGCCAGCGTATTTTATGTTTAACAAATTCATCACCTTAATTCTTCGTCACGCTTCACACCAACTAGTTTGTTCCATTATCTGCCTGCATCTACGCCGATGCAGGATATCTAGTGCATGACTGTGTCAAATATTTAAGCTAAAAGGAAAGTTTAGATTCTGTTTACCATGCACAGCTCAAGCTGCCCACCCCATGTAGGTCTGCTACTTTTTCCCAAGCTCAAAGCCTGAGCACACGCTATTCCCAGTCTCGCTGAGTTTACCTGGAAGGCATTCAGTAGCGCGAATGTCACGTGGAATGCCAGAGAGCGACTGTCGATAATCGTTGCTAATCCAAACCCCCATGTGAGACCCAGAAGAGGTGTCAGGAGGGCAACATTTTTGCTGATTCGGATCATGTTCCTCAAATCTTGTGACTTACAGCCTTCTCCAATGGAAGATCTCCCAGTCTTCGCCACAACCACCACTACCACCACCACATTGACAACAATGATGCTCAGAGCAGGTACAACAAAGGCCAAGAGGGCTTTCGTCTCATACCAATTGAGCCAACAGGCTCCGCTCCTTAAATATCCATTTTTTGGTTCAGTAATAGCAACAGTGAGGACAGATATGACCAGGGGACATCCATATCCAATAGAGAATGCTGCAGCTACGAATACAGATCTTGTTATCTTAAAAAAAACTAGTAGTAATCCATAGAGAATCAAGAGGCCCAGGGTGAACATCCAAAAAAACAAGGCAAGATAGAAAAAGTGAAGGAAAAAAGTGGCTGCTACACACAACTGGTAGTTTAGGGCTGTATTGTGCAGAACATCTGCCAAGATGAACAAAACATCAGCAATAAGAAGCGATGTAGCAATGTTGACCAAACAAAAATGGCGCATGTAGGTTATTTCCGTTTTTGTAACATGATGCCAGACAACAGCCTCGATGGTAAGGCAGAGAAACAAGCTGAAAATGGAAAGACCTAATCCTACACGCGTAATGTAATCCAGCACCGCGCTTCGCAGAGTGGTGGGGGACATCAAAATGGAGAAGGATTTGAACGTCCGACGGTGATGCCTGCAGGTGCAAACAGCACTGCTGATGTTGTCCGACTTCATCGTGCACGCCCTCTTATCCCATCTCCTTTCAGCAGAGTGCCACCCAACACACTGAGCCTTGACGTTCTCCAGTTTATTCACCTTTTCAAAGGTGAGCAAAATGTGCTGGAGCTCTTCCGGCAGAGAGACAGATAACACCATTCCGTTCACAAAACCAGGGTCCAACCGGCTGGTTTCTATAATGGCTCCAAGTGTTGGAAAGGCAATGCTGATGGCTTTGGAAGTCTTGGGTAACTTCATGAGCTCTTCTTCTGGAATGACCACATGCCCAGTGATATTGCCTATGTTACTGAACTCCATAGAAAAATCAAAGCTCTTCCTTGAAGTATTTTTATGTATGCTGTAGCCTTTTGTAGAGATGAAGTGTTCCTCTATGCTTTCCGACCCATTGCTTAGAAGAAGTTTCCCAGCAAATAAATTCACTGAGTCCAGCAATATCGAACTGGCATTTCTGTCCCTTACAAAAGCCCAGTTGGAAATGATGGAGCTGTTCAGAATATGGTTTGCTATCCTGCTGTAACTCTGAAACAAATCAAGAAAAAATGAGTTTTGGGGTTTTTTTGGAGTTTTTGTTTGTTTGGTTTTTTGTTTGGTTAGGGTTTTTTTACATTAAAAGAAACCAACTATTAATCCACTGTCAGAGACTCTGCAAAAGCTCATTTAATTAATGAGTGATTCTTATTAAGGGAATACTCTTCTTTGACAATAAACAGTGATCAGTGATCCCATGATACATCCTAGTCAAACCAAAAACATCTCATTCACATGGTCACTACCGGAACTATCCCATCCTCTTCATATCATAGCTGAAAATGTGCTTGGAGAAGCAAATATAAGGCAAAAATCAGGACAACTAATTTCTATTCCAGACACTGACCTATATGCAGGTCTGCTTGCATCACCCTCCCTACATTTCTTTCCCCACATCTCTGATTTCTGAGTTCATCGGGGAAAGATTTCAGCTTCCATTGTGCAACACATGACAACACAGCAGCAGGTCAGCATCTCCAAGACTGACTTCCCTATGGCATCACACTGGAAAAATTGATTCTTCCTTGTACTGCTCTCCCATGTCTATAAAAGCCGTTCCTGAAAACTTTTGCTTTTAAATAAAGTAAATTCCACAGAGTATTTTCACCACACCCAAAGAGGTCAAACAGTTTCTCCGAGAACACAACATGGCCCTCTCTGGAAACTCTTTCCAGGTGATCTCCAATGACTTGCAGCCACCACCTCATTGGGTAGGGGCTATAAGGACAAAACACTGTATGGATGCTCTGGCAAGCTCAGACACACCTCTCAAAGCCCATGAAAGTAAATACCTGCATTTTTCCTCTACTGACATTCTCTGATAACAGCAAGGAAATCTTCTTTAGCAATTCCACTATATCAGCAATGTTTCCTGGAATGGCTGGCGAAGACAGGATATCTGGGATGATGCATGAAAAATCAGCTTGGCAGTTACTATTCCCATGGTTATCAGGACCAAAATATTTTGCTCCATCTCCAGGCTTCCCATGCACTGGCTTTCCTTCCCCTAGAAAAGGAAGGTGTCCTCCAGCAACACCAACATGTCCTCCAGAGCTTGGAACGAGTTCATGTTCATAAATCCTCTGGAGAGAGGAAAATAGATCCAAGAAAATTAATGAACAGAACGAAGACAAAGCTACAGCTACAACCAGGCAAGATGTACAGTGCGGGGGTGTGAAATGAATGTGTTATATGGTCTGAAACCAGGGACCAAAGCTCACCTGACATGTCTTGTTTGTACAACACACACAAAGGAAGGGGCAAGAACTAAATGCAATGCCTTACTCTTCACGTGACTTGAAAAGAGTGCTTTACTTTGAAGTTGAGGAGAATTTATGATGAATCACCTGTTCATTACAGATAATCACGCTGCACTTTTCTCAGGTTCACTGTCTTGGTTTAGATCCAGGCAAAGAACATAGACCAAGTGAACAAGACCATTTCATTTCTGAATTATGTTTGCACACAGGAATTCCCCAAATTAACTTCCCATCACTTGATTTAAGATGAAATCAAAGCCTGTTACCAACATAACCTGTGTTTCAGGATCAAATTTTCTCCCATTTGTCTTTGCAAGAAATGATGAGCATATGCCAAAGTAGATGCATAACAGGTACCTCACCTGAAAGAGGGACTGAACATCCAGACTCGCACAGGCATCTGCAAACATTTGCCACTTTCTGTCTTCGCAGACAAAGCTTGTCTCCCCGTGGAAGGAGGGAGAACAAGGCTGAACACAAATAGCTCCGTTATCTTTGCATGGAATGAGATTTACACACCAATCTGCAAAACAAGCCAGGCAGATGTTGATATAAGGTGTAAGACAGCGTGCCATGGTCCAAGAGATATCAGGGGTAAAGTACTGGTAACAACTCTCAAAGAATTAAAGACAAATAGCTATTCACTGTACCTTGCTGGTTACGCGTCTTTGCTTCCTTACTGAGGACCTGAAAAATAAGGAAAAGTTGAATGTAGATTGAATGTTAAAATAAATAATTAAAAGATGACTCCTTGGCACAAACTGGAAAGGTGATTTCAAGAGCAAAATAGTCCTTTTGAGGTCCAGAAGTCTTTCCAAGGTCCAGAATGCAGAGCTCATGGCCCCTTCCTTGTACAGACCAATTGAGGACACTCAAGTAACAGTTATTACTCTGTATTGTCTTCAGTTGCACCATTCTGTTAGTGACATACTGAGCTAGTGGACAGGACCACACATGCCTCCAGCAGTTATTACTCTGTCTAAAAGCCTGTAATAGACTTAAGCTTTCTAGTATTTTCATGTTGATGAGAATATGCAATCTGTGTAATTTCTGCCATAAGATAAAGCTGGAGTCTTGCTGCTTTGTTCCTCTCCTGACTGGGAAGCGACCCTGAGGCAGGAATACCAGGCTCCTGCAGGCAGGACCATTGCTGGGACTGTGTGTCATACAGTCAGGCGCGATCTAGAAGAGCTTCCATTGCTGCTCGGTCAAACGGTCTATCACCTACAACCAGCCAAACCCTGTCAGTTTGGCAGCAAAGCTTGGCTACGCAATGCCCTAGAAATCACACTGTTACTGCTGGGTAGGGCAGGCTGAATACCAGATTTTTAACACTCCAAGAGTTGTGCTGGAGGTTGCTTGGCATACTGAAGGCATTAAATACTTCAAAGTACTTTCTCCTGTAGAGACAGGACAAGGGTAATGGCTTTACAATTGAAAGAAGGTAGATTTAGACTGGATATCAGGAAAGAAGTTCTTACTGGAGAGGGTGGTGAGGCACTGGAGCAGGTTGCCCAGAGAAGCTGTGGATGCCCCATCCCTGGAAGTGTTCAAGGCCAGGCTGGATGAGGCTTTGAGCAACCTGGTCTAGTGAAACTTACCCTGAGAGCATTGCGTGGCACTGCCGGGATGAAGTGCAGAGCCCAAAGGAGGAGGCAGTGGACTACCCTCACCTCCATTGCCTCTCACCTACTGCTCTCCTCCTGGAAGAAAGTGATGGTAAATAAGTTTAGACATACCTCTTTTCAGAACACAGTCCAGTTCCTAGTAAGAGAGCAGCTAAACCCCTCCCAAAGACTATCCTTACTGGGCTTGCAAGGTGATTTTCAGACATTTATAATTTAACTTTTTTTTGAATGAGAATCACTTGTAAATCTTTTCTTAAAAATAAAAAAAAATTAAAAAGAAAGCATCTGTCCAACACTGGAAGTTACTGCATTAATAATTTACTGTAAACTGCAAGGTGGAGAGCTTATTGAAGTGGTTCAGCCTGTGGTTCCCTTTTGAAGGGATTCAAGGCAGCCACACCATCACTGGGTTCAACGCTGTGACTCTCACTCCTCTGACAGTTCCTGCCATGTGAGGAACAAAACTTGGGCCTTTGAGGCTCAGATAGCCAAATCTGAGAAACGAGGGCCAGACTGAATTAAAGTGTTAATTGCTTCGCAAAAAGATTCAGGCTTCTGCTCACTCCATGGCTTCCCCACAGTCTTTGGTAAAAGCTTAATATCCTGGGATGCAGGTTGTTCCCAGTAAAGGGAATGAGCAAAAAATAATGTGTTGTATCAAATCTGATTATCAGATACTGTGCATCTGATAAGGTAAAAGCAACAGCTGCTGTGGGTTCAACAGAACTGAGACACTGATGATCTATCTCTGGATGTACAAGTAGATTAAGCCATGTACTAAAAAAATAAAATCCGTAAGATGAATGCAAGGTGATGATGCAGGATGATGGCTGGTTTTCAGAAGACGCACACAGGAGAAGGCTCGTTAAATCACCATGCTTTGACAGAAGACACTCAAATTTCCCTCAGTACATACTGATCAGGACAGAGGCTGCTGAAACAGGAGGGGTCATGCATGAACACATCAGAGTCATGTTTTTCTATCCAAGAAACTCTCCCCAACTGATGGCATCAAAGGGCCAGGCACACAGCTGGGTGCCTCTTTCATCTGAGACGGTTCTTCACTTGACTATTTTTAGATCGGTAGGCTTATCACTCAGTTATGAAAAGATTACAAAAGAAAGACTGATGCACTGAATTTCTAACCTAGTTCTAAAGGAGAATCTCGTGCCAGCCTCTTGAACTCAACTGGTAGTAGTAAAAGCATTTTCTAAAGCCAGTAACCATTAGCTCTTCTAAGAAAATAAAATGGATAAGGAGAAGTGAACCAAAAGACTCAGATCAATATTGCTGAAGAATGGGAGGTGGCTGGGAAACACCTGCAGGCAAAGGATTGTATTGAATTCTCTTCCAACTGCTGCACTCATGGAATGTTTATTGTGTGCTCATAGCCTTAATTCCATTTCACAACTGGGAATCCTTGAGCTCATCTTGTTTCTTCATTAATTAATTCAGACTCATTTTCTATTTAATCACTGATGTAACTCCACCTAGGGCTGTTGCCTTTAAGTGAGGTAGAAATCTGAGACAGATCTAGGTATCTAAGGCTCACTGAGGCACTGGCCATGTTACCAGTGAAACACTGATCGTGCTCAGTTGCGTGGCCTGACTCATCGTGGAAACCATCCGGTCTCACCGCTGCAAGAGCGTGCCAAGATAATTACCGTGCAGCCGTACAAACAAGCAACGCAGCAGAGCCTCACTGTCACTAAAAAAATAGAAGCACATATACAGCTGTACCTCTCCCTCCAAAACATCCAACTATGGCACTTTAGACAGTTTGCTATTTGATACGTATCATCTCCTGTTGTAATGCTTCACTTTTTGTTAAAAAGGCTATAAACATGTTACTCCTCTCTTCCAGACGTTTTTGCTCCATCAGGACATGGGCACATTAGTAGCTGAGTTGTCAAATCCCTCTCATACGGAAGGGACTTGCTAGCAGGAGGACATTCCCATACCCCTTAGGGGTCTCCCACCCAGCTCGGGACTCACCAGCTGCTGATCCTCCTTCTCCAGCTCTTTTCATTCAGTCACAGCACTCCAGGGGGACAAAGCCCTCAACAGAAGGGAAGGAGTGAATGAGTGAGTGGATAGTGGACATGAGAGAGCAAAGAACCTCTTAAAGCAGTAAAAAAAGGGTAAATTGATCACATATTTAACAGTAATCCATGTGTTGGTTAATGCATCACAGCCCTAAATTAAAAGCCTTTACTCTGCAACTTCTGTTAGTTTAAAAATGAGAGTGTTGTAAAACCCTACAAAACTATCCCTCCTTCCTCTACCCCAAGCACTTCCTTGCTTTTCATTTCAGGCAGAGTACATGGCATGGCAGGCTGGCCCCACGTGCTCACCGCTACCAGCCC
>NW_010258982.1:25768-27101 GCF_000690775.1 Eurypyga helias
CCCCCCCCCAGGCTGAGGGTCCCAAGGTCTCTGGCCAAAGAGTGCTCCATCGCTTGGGGTCACAGCTCTCCCCTCTCCACCAGCCCTTAAGACAAACTACAGTTGGGTTTATGGGGAAAGGTGTCTTGTAATTACAAAAATTACAAGCACATACAGCACAAAATAAAAATTTACAGTGGGCTTGAGGTAATTGGCTAGATAAATGCATTTGCTCAAATGCTGCAATCTCACAGTGTGTGTATTTAGCCGTTCTTTTTTTAAATATTAAATGTTGTTACAGAGCCAAATCTATTATTTTTAGGGCTTGAATGGTTACATGGTTAGCTTAAAACTCAATAAACCACCATAATGTGATCACCTGCCAGCTAAAAAGGCTGAAGCAGGAGACTTTAGAGTCTTCAACATGGTCATCTGAGGATAAGAATTAAAGCTCTTAATTATGCAAGATGGTATTAGTTGTATTTTTGAAGGGATGACACTTGGAAAATGTGAATTTAAGTACTGCAAGTTCTGAGGAAGTTATCTTTACCGTAACTTCAGCTATAAGAAAGTTCCATAGTCTCTCAGAAGTGACAACACTGTGATTTAGAGACCAATTACAAAACTATGCGCAAAAAGATCGGAGCATAATTAAGATAACTAATTATTTCCAGAGATGTAAGAACATAAAAGCGAGGAAATAAGCACAAAGGAAATGCAGAGCAGTTAGGTGCATTAGAGGCTGCAAATGAGCCAATTTCACACACCACTAGATTTCCAAGCAGTTCTGGAGGAGTGTTGTTTTGCGATAGTACTTACTGTTTTCAGCAGTCTGGGGTCTGCTGGGAGCAGAATTAACGCAGGCGAAGATCCTCACGGTATGACAGGCGAGCGTCTAACCGTTCATCTGGTGCCATCGTGCCCGTCGCACGGCCTTACCCAGCCTTGATGGGGTGCTCTGACTCACTCAGAGCTTTCCCATGAAGAAATCACCTTGGGCATCAGCCTGCTTCTTTTCTTGTCCGACTGGATTAACACTGAAGGACCTGGAGATGACGATAAAGGTATTGCACTGCAAAAATGACAAAACAAGTTACAAACACACCCACAAAACTGCCACCTTTGCCAGGAGTCCACATGGATGAATCACACCTGCGTGGTTTGTACCCCTCCTTCTGCTCTTCTGTATTTAACAGATCTCTGAAGACCAAAAAATAATCCATCATCAAAATTTGGTCAAGTTAATGCATTACCCTTTGTAGATCCAAGAATACACTAGTAGTATCAAAGATGATACTATTTTAGTATCTTGTGCTGCTAAAAAGCTCAATGAGCAAGTGACAATCTCTGCCAC
>NW_010258983.1:0-261 GCF_000690775.1 Eurypyga helias
AGAGAGTTGAGATAAGGACAGATCTCATTAGTGTGTGATAAGTATTCGTTACAGCGATGTGGTAGTGGCTGATCAAGACGCTGAGTTTGGAGCTCTTTAACTTGCTAACAGAACATTGGGATCTACTGCCTTATGTGTTCCTTATTATCCTGATCTTATATGCTAAAACCATGTTGCAGGGTTTTGTTAGGATATTTGGTCTATTACTGGTGTTAGGAGGAAACCTGCATCTGTATTTAATATTGTCAGCCTCCTGGTAAC
>NW_010258984.1:0-18870 GCF_000690775.1 Eurypyga helias
TTTTCTGGCTGAATCCAGCACACTGACTTAAGATCTAACTCATGCAGATTTTCCCAGACAGGGTGGGGAGGCACCTGGACAGGTTGCCCAGAGAAGCTGTGGATGCCCCATCCCTGGAAGTGTCCAAGGCCAGGCTGGATGAGGCTTGGAGCAACCTGGTCTAGTGGAAGGTGTCCCTGCCCATGGCAGGGGGGTTGGAACTAGATGATCTTTAAGGTCCCTTCCAACCCAAACCGTTCTATGATTCTGTGATTTTAAAATCCACAGATGTGGTTAAGCTCTTCACTAAAATCTCCTGATAGCTTCCCTAAATTAGGGTCTGCAAAGCTGACAGTAGTAAAGGAAGTCACCTATGTCAGGAGACTAGATCACCAAGGACCTGGCAGTAGGTGATCAAGGATGAGTAGGGAAAAGGCTGTGTTTTTACACCTCTCATGCATACCAAACCAAGGCAGGTCTTGATAAAAGCCCTGGTGATGCCTCTGCTGTCAGTCACAGATTAGGCTACCATTGGCTCTGATGATTTTATAGACTACAATAACTTTGCACTGCCAAAAATCATTACAAAGAAATTGTCTTAAAAGATTAATCATGGTGTTCAAATTGTTTCTTTCTCTCTCCCTTGGGGATATTGCCCCTTTGGCAGGTTTTGAAGTTTGATGCCTATTTCCAGGAAGATGTTCCTCTCTCCGCAGAAGAGCATTACCGGATCCGCCAAGTGGGCATCTATTACTATTTGGAAGACGACAGCATGTCTGTCATAGAGCCTGTTGTGCAGAACTCCGGTCTTTCTCAAGGCAAACTTATCAGACGTCACCGAGTGCCCAAGAATGACCGTGGGGATCATTACCACTGGAAGGATCTGAATCGGGGGATGGACATCACCATGTATGGCAGGACGTACCGCATAGTGGACTGCGACCCGTTCACACAGGTGTGTTGCTTGTGCAGAGAACACCAACACAACGGATCCCGAGAGTTACAGGTGGCCAGGCCTGTTAGAGTCTGGTAGTTGGCATTTCTGGCTTTCACAATAAGGTTGTTTGCAATCTTTCTTTTTGCTTTTTGTGGGGAATTTTTTCTTTAGATCAAAAGTTCAAGCTGTATTTGCTGAAGGCATGTCAATGGCTCAGTATTTTTGTCCCAGGGCTGCTGGGAGTCCATCCTTTGTCCTCAGAAATGGCCCTTACTGTACAAATCCCCTTATTTCTGTGTGAACAGAATCGGTCTAAGCTCATTTCTATGTGTACAAAATTTTAACTGCTTAGAGCCCAAGTGAAACGTTGTGTGTATACGAAAGGGAAGTTACTGATCCTAACTCTTTTCTGACTTAATGCTCCTCTGTTAAGAATAAGGGAAAGGAATGTAGTCAGTGGCTCTGAACCCATCTACAGCTAAGCCAGAAGGGCAGTCATGATCCGTAGGTTGAGAATCATGGCATGAACTGACCTTTCTAAGAGAGCTTACTCACTGCCTGCTTTTCTATTTCTGGCTATTTCTGTACCAGTAAATGAAATAATAACAACCCAGTAACAAGTAATAGCAAATACCAGTATAATAGTATCCTGTTAGGCTGTTCCCAGTATAATCACAACCATGGAGAACTACTGTTCTTCCAAGCAATTCCCCGGGAGCAGTCCAGGAGTTAGAATGCTCCAGAGACCATTCCCAAGAGGTGAGTTACATGCAGCCAACCTGTCCTGGAGGCTGAGGGATGCAGACCGTTCCTTACCAGTTGCCCTCAGTGCTCAGTTATGTTCCCAAGCACGTTTAATGTATTGGTATGTATGTGGCTGTTGAGAACACGTAGGGCCAGCTCTGCTGGAACTGAATGACTGTTCAATTCGGTTCACATGTGATGAAAAGCCGGTTCTCATGTTAATGTTGGTTGGTTGATGGAAAACATGAAATGAGTTCACATCTCAAGGCCACTAGTCTATTTATGATTAACTGGCATCCTCCAGACCAGAACACAGCAAGTTTGAAAGTGTGAACCTGCCTTGTGAGTCTGCAGGGTGATCTCACATGCAGGTTGGAGATGTTTGCATAGGTGGTTCCTGAGCTGAATGTTTTCATAGGCCACTTCCCAAGGCCAAAAAGGGAAGAAGTCCATTGACTTCAGAGGCAGTTTTGGGTGACTGATGTAAGAACACACCCTAGAGTTTGTTGATACATCTGAGGTAAGCAAAAAAATCTCTTTATAATCAACCAGATTGTCCTCTTTCTGTGGAAAAAGTATTCCTCCTGAAAGATGAAGCTGCCACTCTGCACATATCCTCATGGTGTAAAGGGCCTCGGTGGGTCTAGTGTGGGTAACACTCACGTCCACTCTGACACACTGAGGAGCCCTAGGTCTCTTCCAAATTCCAACTGACTATGTTTGTGGTTATGCACTGATTTAATCTTTTTGGTTGACATAAAAGAGCTCAACTGACAGTTATCCTCCATTTAAAGCCCTAAGGCCAAGGAAAACTGTGCTCAAGTAAAACCTGAGTTAGGATGTTGAAGACAGGACTGCCCTGAGGAATTAAAGGTGAGCAAAGCTAAGAAGCAGCTTAAACAGAATCATCTTGGTTATCTTCTATTGTATTTGCTACTGCAGTAGAACTAATATTCCCGCAGCCTGGTGGTCTGTGAGGAAGGAAACTGCAGTGTTGTGACTACACTCATCGCAGCCCATCTGTAATCTCTAGTTACCTCTTACCTTCCGAACTCATGGCAGCATTAATACCTCAGATGACCTTCCTAGGTGTTCCTGGAGAGCCAAGGAATTGAACTGAACCCTCCAGAGAAAATGGTTTTTGATCCTTACACGGAGCTGCGTCGGATGCCCATGCACAAGCACATCACACCATCAGATTTCGACAAACTCAAACAGTTTCTGACTTACGACAAGCAGGTGAGAGAGCTGGTAGTGATCACCCACAGTACAGCCTGTGTGTGTCACTTAACGTGTGGCCTTGTGAGTCTCTGAAACCTTACTCATTCTAAAAAATCTCAGTCCACTGCACAGACTCCAGATTTGCTCCTTTCTTGGCTTCAGTGAGAAACAGAACCTTTTATGTTATTGCTGGGCTTTGTGCCTTGTGAACAGCTTCTCTTTGGATTGCAGAGCCTATACTCTAGATCTTTCATTTCTTTCTTGCTTTCTGTTGGGGTAAGATAAGCCACCTGCCTGGGGAAGTTAGCAGCCAGATGCAGTTCTCTTATGAACGAGCACGCTGCATCCACTCCTCTCTTCCCCCAAAACATTGATGCCCAAGTGGACAATTTCAGACTAGCACAAATGCTCTGTTTGAGTTCTCCCTGTGCACACAGTTGACTAACACTTTCCTCTGGATCTTCTTCTTTTCATCGAGCAACAACGTAAGAAACCAATATGCTACATCCGTACTAGGAAATAAAACGGTACTGGGACATGACCTGAGTTCAGTCAGTTCCTGGCCATCAGCTAGGTGTTAGCACAGGCCAGGGTCACATCCACTTGCCATTTTGGATATGGTCACCCTCTTTTCAGGGAAGCGGACAGCTTCGCTGTGCGGATGCAAGCTGGGCCACCCCTGCCATTTAGCCTTAGTGACTCAAGTCTGTGCTGGGCCAACCCTGCCTGCAATGGCTATTGGGGTGCCTGTTTAGGAGCTGTTCCATGGGGAACTCTTGAGCATTGCAGTGTGAGGAGTTTGATTTCTGTGGCATTAAAAGGTGATATTTCTACCAGGCAGAAATGAGATGGGGTCTGCAGTGAGTGCAACCTCCTGAGGACTGTGGAGTGCATTCCCTTCTGCCTCCCTTAGTGTGAGAGTAGTAAAGAATTGTCTGTGAAACCTCAAAGAGGATCAAGAGTCAAAAAAAGAATCTGTCTTGCTGTATGAAGTTTCATTATAAAAATCACTTCCCTTAAGACTACTTCCCTACTCATTCCTGGGCAATTATTTTATGCTGCTTTTTAATAGCTTGCCCCCTACCACATTTTTCTTCATGCTTCATGAACTAAACTTCTTGTCTTAGCATAAACTGTTCCCTCTCACTTGCTGCTTTGAAGGAAATCCAGGCCTGTCCAACTCTCTGGGTCCCTGCTGCCCTTCCCACTCCCACTGCAGCCTCAGCAGCCCATTCATCCCAGTGCCCACAGTACAGGGGCTCAGTTCTTCTGTACCTGGCAGAGAAGATTGCTGAGATGCCTCCAATCACCCAATGCTTTTCAACCCACTTCATTTGGACAAAGCATTAGTCATTTTGATCCATGATTGTTTTTTCTGGCTCTTTTTCTCCACCCTAGGTCCTTCGCTTCTATGCCATGTGGGATGACACTGACAGCATATTTGGTGAGAATCGGCCTTACGTCATCCATTACTACTTGGCAGATGACACAGTGGAGGTGCGGGAAGTCTACAAACAAAATGATGGTAGAGACCCATTCCCAATACTGATGAAACGTCAACGCTTGCCCAAAACCTTTGTGAAGAAAAGTAAGTTTAGATTGACCAATCCATCTGCCTGTGCTAAAGGACCTTGGTGGGTAGACACATAGATGAAGGCTGTGTCAGAGGTACACCAAGTCTGGAGAGTTTGTGCCAAGAAGACTCCAAGTGTGACTGGTTTTCATTTAAGAGTTTAAATGATCACTGAAATCTTTCTCTTCTAGGAAAAAGTGGCAGGACAGCAGTACCAACAGGTCACTTTTGTGTTCCTTTTCACTAGGAAACATTAACATCTACTTGATTAATTGCTTGATTGATTTTTTTTTCCTTTTGCTCCCTTGTCCTTAGAGACCTTCCCGAGCTGTGTGCTGGAGATCTCTGATCAGGAGGTGCTAGAGTGGTACACAGCTAAAGATTTTGCTGTTGGCAAATCTACCACCCTCCTTGGTCGCACCTTCTTCATCTATGATTGTGATGAGTTCACACGAAACTTCTATCGTGACAAATTTGGCATCACAGATTTCCAGCCAGTGGAAATGAAGAAGAAACCACTTGAGGAAGTTCCACAGGTAGAGCAAACAATTTCTCAAAGAAAGGAAGGGAAGGAAGCAGTCAGTATAAGCTCTTATAGTGAAGTATAGGTTCAGCTTAGTAAGAACCTATAGTAAACAAGTTCAGCTTAAAGAAAAGAGCAAGTAACTTGAAAAAGACAAGGCAAGAATGGTCATAATTGATATAAAAATTAAAGTTCTCTGAAACTGTTGATTTCTAATACTGCAAAGGATGAAACACTTGCTAATAGCTGTAGAAAGAATTCCTGTTATGTCTATACTAGAAGATTAAAGAGTGTCAGGGTTTGGTTGTGGCTGGGAAGCCAACTGGCACAGTCTGGCTGCACTCATGCTACTAAATTCTCCCCCACCCACCAAAGCAGGGTTGCTAAGCCCAAACTGCCTACTGGGGACAGTCAGAGCCCTTGTTACTTCCCAGACTGAACCTGGGAATGGTTTGGAGTGCTAGCTGGCCTAGACAGCAAACACCACCAGGGTTAACAGTGTAACCATATGGATGAGTTCCTGTGCGCAGGAAGGTTTCGGTTTTGGTATAGCCATAGTCTCTTTATTCAGCAAAATTACCTGGCTTTCTGACTTGCGGATTTTCTTTATTCTCTTAAATATTTCTATAATTAAGGGGTCTACCACACGGCCGGGCTACTATCACCTCTGCTGTGCAGGATGTCACAGCTATTGCTACCTGGTGACAGCAGATTGCTTTCCAAACAGATGTTTTCTGATAAGCTGTCTTGCAAACATTGTCTTATTCTTAGTTTTAGCTGTTTCTGCTTAATATCTCCTCTGGATGCAGGTAATTCCTCCCTATAACGGTTTTGGAATCCTTGAAGACTCTCTTCAGAACTGCTTTTCTCTGTTTCCAAAGCCTCCCCAGAAAGATGTAATTAAGATGCTGGAGAATGATCACAAGGTTCTGCGGTACCAGGTGGCCCTGGTAAGTGCTTGCCTTGGCAGCATAGCACCAGCTTTTGTTGTAGAGTCAGAAGGGTGAGAGGAACAGCCTGCTCAAACAAGGCTGCTAGCAAATTCTCCTCAGTGCTGGTGGGAAAAGAGAGTTCTCCAAGCCAACACCAGTGCCCTTAGGGGATGCCGTTGGGTTATTGTGTACTTGCTGTGACAATTAGTAGCCTGCAAATGTAGAAAAAAACAAGGCCAGAAAGTACAAAACAGACGGGCTACGAAACCACAGCCATTTATGGAAAAACTCCCCCTGACATCAGCATGTGACAGATGGCCCTAACTGAAACAGCATTGCAACTGGGCACTGTGCCTCTGCCTGCCTCCAGTCGCTGTCACCAGCGTGGGCTTGCTGTCTCTCCCCGCTGCGGGCTCCCAGGACCTGTCCTGGCCGCAGCAGCAGCAAGGGGCTGCGCTAGCAGAGCGGCCAAGTGCCAGCGCAGAAGCCGGGGAGTCCACGGGGACGGTGTTTTCCACCCACAGCAATGGCATGCAGGTCCTGGCCTTTGTGCCAGCTTTACAGTTGGTTTATGCAAGGAGCCTCTGGCACATCCAGCAGCAGCAATGGCATTTCCTGCCCTGCCTGGTGCCTGCCCTCTCCAAACACTCAGCGTGAGTAAGGGCTAAGTTCCTAAAGGTCACAGCTGACGAGTTCAGATCCACTTAAAACAGAGCAAGTAAACCCACTGGTGTGTCAGAGGAGTGTCTTCCTGTGACTAAGAGCTGGAAGCAGCACCAACCTCTCTCAGGCATTCATTACAATGAAAAATGTAACTAAGGCGAAATTTTACAGCTGGTCTCTCGGATGATTCATTCCATATAGGATATTCCTTTCTCTTGGATTACTCAGTCTGTGGAAACACTGAATAGACTTGGTCACTGCAGCCCAAATACTGCTTCTGTAAGCCTGACTGGAGCAAGTAACCTTGAAATTCAGATACTTAACACTGTGTAGGGCTTTGTTATGCTATGTCAGCATATCTGTAGCTTTTGGCCTAGATCAAGTGCTTTGTTTGGTCAGCTATTAAAAAACCCCTAAGAACTCTGGGTGTTTATGAGTGGGTTACTAGGTCCTCCTAAGCACCCCAGGAAAGAAAAGCCTGGTTCATATGTTCTTTTCCAAAGCCTCACTACCTTTCCTCTAGGAATCACCAAACCCCGAGGACAGAAAGCGTCGTTTCATCCTCTCTTATTTCCTCTCCAATGACATGATCAGCATCTATGAACCCCCAGTCCGTAACTCTGGCATCATTGGAGGAAAATACTTAGGAAAGACCAGAGTCGCCAAACCGGGCTCTACTACAGAGAATGTCACGTACTACGAGCCCTCTGACTTCACCATCGGTTCTACCATTGAAGGTAAAATCCAGCCTGGATCGATAATACTCTCGGAGATTGCTTTTCAGTGCCTGCTCTGGTTTGTCATTTTTTGGACAGACAGTGCATATACCTTCCTTTAACTACTAATTTAATGGGTTTAAATTGAAAGCAGGTAGATTTAGATTAGATATCAGGAAAAAATTCTTCCCGGAGAGGGTGGGGAGGCACTGGAACAGGTTGCCCAGAGAAGCTGTGGATGCCCCATCCCTGGAAGTGTCCAAGGCCAGGCTGGATGAGGCTTGGAGCAACCTGGTCTAGTGGAAGGGGTCCCTGCCCATGGCAGGGGGGTGGAACTAGATGATCTTTAAGGGCCTCTCCAACCCAAACCATTTCATGGTTCTATGATTCCTTTACTTGAAAGATCAGTTCCTTCTGGGTCTCATCACATTTAAGTTTTCAAATCACCAGCTGGTGTACTTTGGTATAACTCGGCTACTGTTAATGTTTGGACCCTTGGCATAAATAGGAAAAGAGCTATGTTCTCCACAGTATGCGTTCAGTTTGCATTTTGGGACCTGTCAGGATTTGCAGGGTTAAAGACTGCTAGACGACTACCAGCAGCAAAGGCCACAAATCTACCCTGTTAGGAAAATAAATGTAATACTGGACTACTTAGAAACACAACAGACCTAATGGGGGAGTCACTGTAGGCCCAAGCACAGGGCCTTTGCTCTCAGCAGCTGCTTTTCTTGCAGCAAAACTCCCTTTGAGTCAGTGAAGGCATTCGCACATCAAGGACTGAAACAAATAGCAGAGCTCGCTCAAACCTGAGCCCAGCCACAAGACAGAAACCATTGCTCTCTCCTGGGTGATGCAGTGACTTAGCCATGCTGAAAGGTGAGTAATGCTGCTCTCTTTCATGCCTCTTCTCCAGTGTTTGGCCACAGGTTTGTTATCACTGACGCTGATGAATATGTGCTTAACTATATGGAGAGCAATGCAGAGAGATTCCCTGCGGCAACACTGCAGTCTCTGAGGGATCATTTTCGCCCACGGCAGGTGGTAAAGGAGGCTGCCAACAGGTAGGCTTCAAAGGACAGCGTTGTGGAGCCAAATAACATCAGGGTTGACAGCGAAGGGCATTTCCAGCAGCCTCCATGGGCTCCAGCCCGCTGTCTAAGCACTGCTTGGTGGATTATTCAGCTCAGAAGCCTGTGTCTGGACACATACGGAAGGGTCAAGTGTGTAAAATACGATGTCCTGGCTGCTGCTGACCCAAAAACCTTGGGGGACAGCTCTGGCTCAGCACCAGAGGTACTTTTGGCTAAGTGGACACAGTCATCTTTTCCCAAAAGACAGCAGTTAACTGAAACAGATGCTGCTAACAGTATCTGCAGGAGCCTCTAGATGGTTGCAGGCTCAGCAGAGAGTTCTTGGAGTCTTTTTCATTCGCTCTGTCTGTGCTTATCAGCCCATCAGAACCTAGACCACATCCTCTTTTTTAACTGTCTGGACCCATTTTGGGTGACCCGGCAATGACCCTATTGCCTCACAACACACTTTGGAGTCAGTATCATGGTAGTTTAAGGGCTTTGGTTGAAACTAGAGCTGCACACAGTTCCCAGGACTGTATGGAGCACACAGGGAAACGCTCCTTGTCCCAGAGCACTTGAAGACAAAAGGTACATGGGGAAAATGTCCTGCAACGGGAAAATAATTTACCTAATGCTCCAAGATGAAGACTGAGCTTCATCTCCAAGTCCAAGCTGAGATGAGCTTGCCATAAAAACCGATCAACCTAGAAACCTGCTCTGTGTTCAGAAATACAGCGTGGCCAGCCATGGTGGGCAGCCAGCTCACAAGTGTCACAGTAAGGCTACCAAAAGCAGCTTTTACATGAAGTCCTGTTCTTCCTTTCTGCTACAGTGACATCCCCATGCTTGGGACCTGCAAGCCAGAACTGGATGAATTAATTGTGAAAGTTCAGGAAGAGCTGAAGCTCCATAAGTACTCAAACAACAAGAACGTTCGGGAAGCGTTCCTTCAGTGTGACAAGGATGGCTCTGGCATCCTGGACAAAGCAAAAGTTTTAGCCCTTTGCAACGGCTTGAGCGTGCCGACCAACACCGTTCTTCTGCACAAGGTCAGCTCTGGGGTCACCAACGTCAGAAGGATATTGACTGGTTGGAGCGAGTCCAGAGGAGGCCACGGGGAGCTTGAGCCCCTCGGCCATGGGGACAGGCTGGGAGAGTTGGGGGGGGTCAGCCTGGAGAAGAGAAGCCTCCGGGGAGACCTTATTGCAGCCTTCCAGTGCCTGAAGGGGCTTCAAGGAAGCTGGGGGGGACTTTTTACAAGGGCTTGTAGTGACAGGACAAGGGGTAACGGGTTTAAATTGAAAGTGGGGAGGTTTAGATTAGGTATCAGGAAGAAATTTTTCATGGAGAGGGTGGTGAGGCACCTGGACAGGTTGCCCAGAGAAGCTGTGGATGCCCCATCCCTCGGAGTGTCCAAGGCCAGGCTGGATGAGGCTTGGAGCAACCTGGTCTAGTGGAAGGTGTCCCTGCCCATGGCAGGGGGTGGGACTGGGTGGGCTTTAAGGTCCTCTCCAACCCAAACCATTCTATGATATCATGATAGAGATCAGACAGGCTACTGCAAAGCCACTGAGGGTCTGTCATGACTTAAGCACACCTGGGCTTGAGAAATGACACTGAGGTGCTTAGGGAATGAGACTCAGGAATGCTTAGGTGCATTCTGATTTAACAGCAACTGAATTGAAGATTCGAGAACTAAGTATTGTACCAAAAAAATAAATTATAATCGTAACCACTTGGTTAACGCAACTAAAACACAGGTTTGCTGGGCACTATGAGCACCAGCACATGGAGATCACAGTCTCATAGCAGTAAATGTGAGGGAAACTGAAGAGAAAAACTCGTGCAGTGGGGGTGCAGGATCCTTTCAGGAATATCCTTTTTTAGCATAATGCGATAAGCAGTATCTTAGTGGCCAATAATGGCAGACTCAGAGTTTAAAGAAATCTAGAAACCAGAGGGAGTATTACCCTTGCTAAAAAAAAACCCCACAAACATTTTCTAAGCCAGCCAACCATGAGTGTCACAGCTGTAGTTAGAAAGGTGCACGTCTCCAACTGTGCACTGAACAAAGGCCTTTGGCCAGCACCCAGGGCTTATCCTGCTCTAGAGTTCATCGGAGACCACTCTGCCCTGAGGAATTTACAGTCTGGTGACAGTCCTTCCTGCTTCCACCCTGGGAATGGGAGATAAAGTGATGTGCCCAAAAGCATGTGGGCAAACTGTGACAATTGAGGCTGAACCCTCATGTCCGAATCCCCATCTAGGACCTGAACGCTAAAAGCATCACTCTTCTCTCCTGAACTCTTAGTAACAGCGTGCTCAGAGCCCTCAGAAGTGTGGCAGTGTTATAAATTAAACATAGGGCAGATAGTTAGCTGCTGTCTGGGTTGGAGACGAGCACAGCTGTCAGTCACACAAGAGCAGCCCTGGTAAATCTGTCTCCAGGCGACAAGGGGAAGAAGAATCCTTTCAAGGAACTGTGATATTAGACCTTTTCCATCTCCCTGGGTGTCAGAAGGAGATTAGTTATGCAATTAAAGAAACAAAAGCCCTCTTTCTTCCCCTTAAGCACACAAAGGCTATAGCTCTGTAACGCAATGGAGGGTCAGGCACGGATACCAGAACTGGCTCATTAGTAGGGCTGTCGCCGAGCTCGATCATTTGTGTCTCCACTTTATGCCATGTGCACACACCAAAGCGACACCAGGAAACAGTAACTGTTCAGATGTGCTGCCTCCATCCCACTTTTGCCAGAAAACCCTTTCTGTGGGGTTTCTGAAAAGATTTGCTGTGGCCTCGTCAGTCTGTGGCCACGGTTTAATTTTTGTGGATCCCTGGCCACTGTGGTGATATTCAGAAGACAATCAAGATTAAACTCAAACACTTTAACCCTTCTCCTTGCATAGATTAATGTCAGCTTTCAATTGAAAGTGGGGAGATTTAGATTGGACATCAGGAAGGAATTCTTCCAGGAGAGGGCTGAGAGGCACTGGAACAGGTTGCCCAGAGAAGCTGTGGATGCCCCATCCCTGGATGTGTCCAAGGCCAGGCTGGATGAGGCTTGGAGCAACCTGGTCTAGTGGAAGGTGTCCCTGCCCATGGCAGGGGGTTGGAACTGGATGATCTTTAAGGTCCCTTCCAACCCAAACCATTCTGTGATATGCGAAAGTAATTTCTTACTCAGGTCCTGCTACATCAAAACACTTCAGCATCAAGAAGTTTGGGGTCCAGCTATTATCCATAAGGAAACAGAACTGTCATCTAATACACCTGTAACATTCTGTGAGGGAGCGGCACTGTTGTATGGGAACCCAAAATTTAGACCAGACTCACCTGGGAAATATGTTTAAAATAGTAGTAGACGTGTCAGACTCACAATTAGTACTGGCTTCACTGTGTCTGGGATGTCTGGGGATGTCTGGGATTGTCTTTTCCAATTTGCTATAGACAGCACTAGATAGGCGGGAATGCTCAGAAGTGTTCAGGAATGTTCAGATGAGCCCACCTTTCCACTCTAAGTTTGAACTTTTCCCAAGTTGCAGTAGGAAAAGTAAAGATCCAAGTAAAGACCTTTCCACTCACGCTTACCTGGGATTCAGGAATACCAAGGTGGTAGGCTCAGCATTTACTTACCCAGGGGAATAAGGTCTTCAGCTCTGTCACACAAGGAGCATCCCTGGGCACTTTCCTAAAAAAAAGAGTTTTGCAGCTTCTTCCAACTCTTTATGTTTGTTTATTTCTTTTTTTCCCAGCTGATTGACCTGTGTTCTTGTGGAGAAGACAAGATCAACTACCACGACTTCCTTAGAGCCTTCCCCGTGTGATCTTTGCCCAGAAGGCGAAGCACAAGACCAGCAATAACATTCTTAGCTGACTTGACTTTATGATGTTGTACTTCAAGAAGGATGCTCTTGTCTTCAACTCTGCTTCACTCCCTCTCTCCCTTCCATCCTCACTAGAGCCAGCTAATTTCACCCTCACTTTGCTAACTTTTTTCCCTTCCAAACCTCTCCCTGCCCCTTTAGCTACTGCTAAACTCAACCTCACAAATTGTGGATATTGAAATGAAACTCACGTGAGAACAAACTTTCAAGAACCAAAGCCAGGTTCTCCTGTTGGTCTCTCAACTTTTTAATGAAGTACAGCAAGGCTTGCTAGAGATAAAGCTTTCTAAAGCCTGGAGTGATAACCACTCTAGGTTTCTCTTAGAGAGTCAAAAGGGCCCTTTCACCTTCAAGCAGTGAAGACTGCCAGTTTAAATTATTTGTATTGCCAGAAGATCTAAGAGCCCTGTCATGGACCACGGTAAACTCACACTTGCTAGTCTGAACGTAAGAAAATCATGCCTGGCTGCTATTAAAGTGTTAGTAAATCTGCTTTAAATACAAATACCTCAATGGCTGGAATAGCGAAGGATTAAAGTGAGAGAGGAACAAAAATCCCACAGAATGGATTCTGAGTTTACCTCTCACATAGCTACGGAGGTGGCAGGGGTCTGTGCACCAGTCTGCTGACAGCAGCTCTGCGTTTTTTAACAACAGGTTGGAAGAATGGTTTTAGGACTGAGATAACCACCTAAACTCCACTCTCACAACCTGTCAGCTTACCAGACAGGTCCAAGGAAAATGGAAATCTGGCAGTTGGCATAGCAATGGAGTTACGACACTTGTGCTCCCCTTGAGAGTCACGTTGCTCATCGCTCCGTGAAGGTAAACGTGGCAGGGACCTCCTCACCTCAAATGACACCTGCCAGGTATTGCCATTGAGCACATCTCACAGGCAGCTGCCACACACTCAGCAGAGAACAAAGCTCTTTGGAACAAAATGCTTATTTAAATCAGCTTTTGTGCTGTGGGTGCCCCCTTCCCCACAGACGGCTGAGCGTCTCCACATGACAGCTCCTTCCTGCTTCCTCTTGTTCGGAAAGGTCACCCTTTCTGGGCCTGTTTTGTGCTGCTGCTCGCTCTGACCGAGAATCTCTGCAGCTCTTTCAGGTCCATCTCGGATTTCACAGCATGGCTTGGCATCGCATGAGGTGCCTTCTGAGCAGCAGCTGACAAAGGCTAACTTCTAAAGGACCCCTAAATCCGCTTCTCCAGAGACCAAGAACTTACAGGTGAAATTGCTGGAGGTGTAGGCTGTGAAAAAGAAAGTCAGAAACTGTTTTCTACACATGCTGTAGAAACTGTAACCTCATACTCAGCCGAATCATGTAGCAGGCCCAGGGCCAGCTGCAGAAATATGCAACTTAGCTCACCATAAAGCCTGCACCTAAACCACATCAGATAAACGATATCCTACAAATGCCCTTACCCTCCGCTCCCAACCATGAAGGCAGCCACAGATAACTCACCCCAAACACACTGCCCACGCTGTAGACATGGGAACTGCGAGCAGATGAACCCCAGCTGTAGGGAGTCAGGAGGAAATCCTTCCTGCAGAGGGTGGGGAGGCACTGGGACAGGTTGCCCAGAGAAGCTGTGGATGCTCCATCCCTGGAAGTGTCCAAGGCCAGGCTGGATGAGGCTTGGAGCAACCTGGTCTAGTGGAAGGTGTCCCTGCCCATGGCAGGGGATTGGAACTCGATGATCTTTAAGGTCCCTTCCAACCCAAACCATTTTGTGATCCTATGAATAAAAGGACACGAGATGCTGCACCGAACGGAACAGGGCAGGCTGGTAAAGGCAGGAGAGAGACAAGTACAGCCCACTGCAGCTTTCTTTGGAAATGCACACAGCTGAGCAGAGTGATCAAGTACCAGCGGACTGCAGTGATGGAAGAATCTATGCCTTTTATTTATTTATTTCAGAAAAATACTTTTGTAGAGTTTATCACAAAAGTCACTGAACAACAAACAACAACAAACAAAATCCGTACAAAAAAATTGTGACAGGAAGAATGAAACAAAAGGGATAAAATATCAGAGACTGTTACTTCCCCCCCACCCCCTCCAAAATGAGGAAATTTGCACTAAAGCATAAATATGTAAGAACAGAAATTTTCCTCGAGTTCCTTTGCTTAAGCTTGGTCCGTCGAGTTCAACATATTCAAAGAAGAACTACTTGCCTCTGCCTGGCTTTGACAACAACCACTCTTCCCCGCTGCCAGCAAAACCCCACACACAGCCCCGAGGCGAAGTGACAAACTTCACAGCTTGAGTACAGAGCCTGCCAAACCATCGTGGAGTTTACCAGAAGGTTGTAAATCAAACCCCATAAACTCCATCTACTGTTGACGCAAGTCGGGGTCCACCTACCAAGACTTTGTCTACGGCAAGAGACGGAGGCTGCCGTAAGCCCCCCCCACTGCAGCAAAGGCAGGGCAGCTACAGGCTTCAAGAGTCCCTTGGAAGCAAGGGGGAGGCATCCTAGAGCAGTCGTCCTTCCCTCCAACTGGGAAGCCTACCAAAACCACATTTAAAAATGGGGAGTTAAGGGTACAGAGACCTACAGGGGAACTGGAACTTGTCTTCTTTACTACTAACTCAAACATGATGAGTAAGAAGAATCATGAACAAACAAACAAAAAACCCCAAAACACGCAACTGTAATGCCCCATAAGAGTTGCTCAAAAATTATACGTGAAATGCTACATCTGTTGTTCTGCCCCTTTCTCTTTGCAAGCCCTTCCCCAAGTATCTAAGACAAAAAAGAGACAGCTACCACTGGTATTTCACAGCTCTTCTAGGCTAGGGCAGGCAAACCCCATACTTCACACCAAAAATCACAGACTACTCAATCCCAGACCTTCTCTGGTTGGATAATGGACACAGGCTACAAAAGCAGCCTCAAGCCCACAGGAAGGGTACAAACAAGGGCATTGCACGGAAAGTAAGGACACACAGCTTTCCATAGTCTAACACCTTCCGCACCGTGGTGTAGAAGAGCTCCTGTTTGGGGTTGGGTGTCCCTTGCAGAAGACATGGGGCTTGACAAGACGGGGCGCGAGAAGAGCATCCACTCAAGGAAAGTGGGCTCTCGGCATCTTTGTTCGCAGAGCGGTCAAGGAAAGCCTGACCACTAAGGGCTTGCAATGAAAATACTTTGTTTGGGAAAGAAAAAGCTCTTTGGGCTGAAGGCTCGGTCTGCTGCGAAATGACATGGATGTAGAAGCAGTTACTGCAGGCTTTTAGATGAGGGGTGGTGCCTGCACTAGAAGAGAGAGACACAAGCAGCCCGTGGCAGCCCCTCCAACAGAGAGTGGATTGCAGACCTCTGGGATGACAGCGCATATTGCCTTGCAGAAAAAGCTCAGCTCAAAAAAAACCCCAAAATCCCAGGGATCCTGCCACGTTTGGGTATAACAGGAGAAGGATGGGGACTTCTGAATATAGGGGAGGGCAAAAAAAGCCCTATCAGCTATAGGTTTAAAAAAAATTAGAGAAAAAAACCCCCACATGGAAATGCTTCCAAACTAAACTGTCCCTTTTACTGGTACTCTATCAAAAAGAAAACCAAAAAAGACATAAATGTAAGCATATGTTGTACATACATTGTAAAGAGGGAGGGCAATCAGCTACTGACACAGTACACGGAGACTACACGGCAACGTAAGGCACTTGGGATACACAGCATAATAACCTACTTTATGAAGATGCAGGATTGTGCAAGTGGAAAAGCTGCCTGGAGCGAAGCGGGCAGGAGGAGGAATCGTTCAGCAGCCAGTTTTTTTTTGGGGGGGCTGTATGTGTCCCCTGTGAACAGAGTCAACACCTCCGCTGCTGCAAGGCACTGGCTTTGCAGAAAGGACCGGCTGAGGCTCTGGAGAGGTGCCGGCCAGCCATCGCTCTCGGAGGGCGCGTGGCAGTGGATGGCTGGTGATGGGAAGAAGCAGGAGAAAGGAAAAACCTCTCACACTAGACCTTTCCCACGTCCTCCCTAACATAAAGCTCTTTCCTCCCCACTCATCACATTGCACTGTGGGTATTGTCGCTGCCTCTGAGGCAAAATGTGTGTTATCTACCCAGCAAGAGGAGCAATCGCAAGATGCCACCAATGGCTCTGGTCTAAGGTCTCCCTCCCAAGCTTCCCTGAAAAAGAGGGAGTCGCTCTCCTGCAGACTGACACTCACAGGTCGTGGGGACGGGGAAACAAGTGGAATTTGGCCAACTGTCCTCACATCCCTGTGGATTTTCTCCCTTTGGTGCCAGGGGCTCGACAAGGAGAGGGGGAGGGAGGGAGAAAAGACACCTACAGGAGGAAAAAGCCTGATCCAACTCAAAAAGGGGCAGAATATCAACGATCACCCATCTCCCAAAACACAAATGATGTGAAGGACAACTGTGCTGGCCTCAAGCTAGAATTGCACTTGGAGAGAGCCAGAGATCAGCTGCCCGAAGGGCTGAGCAAGGGGCACGCCAAGGACCACACCGGCAAGGAAGGTGGACCTCAAGCCTGGCCCGCATATCGGAGAGCACCCCGGCTCCCCGCAACCCTGCGCGCCCTCTTCCCGCCCAGCCCCGGGAGCACCCCGCTCGCCTGCGCTGGCGAAGCAGAGCTAAAGCTACAGCTGGCTTCGCTGCACAAGAGGCACCAACAGCAAAGCCCAGCTACGGACACTGCCCCGAGGAGAGCTGGGGGGTGAGGGGTGCCCGTCGACTTCACGCCTACCACCTCAAGACTGGTGCATGGCACCCCAAAGCAGCTCACTGACCCACGAAACCCCGGGCAGGAGATGCTGCTCCCCAGCAAAGAGGCGGCAGGGGACCGAGCCGGTGGGATCTGGGATTCCCACGAAATCTGCCAGCATGTACAGGTGGCAGCGGGCAGGAGCAAGAGGGAAAAGTGGTCTGCAGCAAGATGGCCTCTGAGGTAGATCTGAGACAACTCCACCTGCCAACAGCTATGCGACACAAGTCAGGCTTTTCCTAACACGCAAGCTGCTCCCTGCAGCCCCAGCTTCCTTCCCCTTCCCTGTCATCTCATTCACAGCTCAAAAAGGGATGAAGGGGCTAGGTTTTTTGGAAGAAGCCCTGCATTTGATAGCACCTTGGGTGGATACAAGCTCTGTATCCTTTGAAAACAGAGGGTGAAGCTGGTGACTGCTGACGGCACGGCTGGACTGGTACGAGAGGGATGAGGAAGGCTAAAGTGACAGCATGAGTGACGCCAAAACCCCTCTGCAGCAGCCAGTTTGTCACCTGGACGTGGTCAGGAGCCATGGAAACACCGGGTCCACGAAGCGCACACACGCTGGCAAAGGGCCTGGGCTGACAGGAGCCAGGCCAGCGCTCAGAGTGGGGCAGGACCCAAGGTTTCATGTGGACCTGAGGAGGCTGCTGCCCCACAAGAAGGCACTGCGAGCTGCAGAGCCCTGAGCCCAGCTCTTGGGGCTGGGAGGTCCAGAACAACTTCAGGGCAGCTCACCTGCAGCCAAGAGGGTAAGAGAGACCCAGCTGTACCAGAGGAGCTGGGGCAAGCAAAGGCTAGGAGGGCCTTCTGTGTGAAAAGGGAAATTCTCTCCCTTCTCTGCTGCCCAGCTCTCCAAAATTAAGCTCAAAACCAGGGGTTGGAAAAACCCCACTTAACCAGAGGTCCACTGTGAGACAAGACACAGCTGAGGTTCCTCCCCCGGGTCTCTTATTTGCAGCATCACCATCCTGTGGCACTTGCCAAGCGCTGGCTAGACGTGCCCCAGGAGAGGCAACGCTCGCCCAAGAGCCTCAGGGTCACAGAGCCCCAGCCCATTCCCCCAGGAGCCTGTTCCCATAACAGACATGTGGTGCCTTCAAGCTGCTGTGGCCCTGCCTCAGGGAAGCACCATGAAGAGAGGGGAGGAACATACTGTGGAAGAAAAAAGCATTGTTTGGAACCTTCTACGATGCATTTGTAACAATAAATCCAAAATAACTAAACACTAAAATAGAAAAAAAAAAAAATTGCACGCTGATTTACGATGAAACAGAGGAAGGAAAACCCAGGAGGGTTGGAAAAGGTTCCTACAAGGGGAAGGGAGCAGGGGAATGGGACCTTTTTGGTTTTATTGCAAATGGTTCAAGAGAGCAAGAAAGGAAGGGAGGAGAGCGAGAGACACCTTGGGAAGATGACCGGTTTCCACTCCGTTCAAGATGATGCTCGTGAAGCCCGGGAGGAGGGGCTGCTGCTTAGTCCCGGTATCTCGCCCTCCTCCCCAGGAGACAAGCCTTGGCTTCTACGGCGATTTCAGCTTCTTAGTTCGCGGCGAGGTGCCGTTCTCCGCTTTCACCACTCCGTTTTCATGGTAACCTGGGGATGGGGAGAGAAAACTTTGTCCCTTGCACCAACCAAAACCTTAAACCTCTTGGGGTTGTCCCACAGACAGTAGCAGGACCCTGCTGGGGACCCCCTGGGCTCAGCACAGAGCGGGAGGCAGCACCAGAACATTGCCTGCCAGCCTACTGAGGGAATGCTGAACCACAGGGCTGATAGATCCCATGGTGCCACCCCGTGACACGCCAATCCTGCTCCTCACCCGAGTCCCTCTTGAGCGGTTTGGCTTGCTGCTTGGTGCCGGTGGCAGCCGCTC
>NW_010258984.1:18880-27685 GCF_000690775.1 Eurypyga helias
CCAGTACTCCCGCCAGCGCCGCAGCTGGAAGTGGATGAAGCGCCACATCACCGAGGCCTGGAAGAGGCACACCAACAGCAGCACACTCATTCTGGTAGGGGCGGAGAAGAAGCAGGCTGAGAACAGAGGAGCCAGGCCACCATCAGCCCAGCCTTTTACCTACAACGGGGCTCATGGCTGAGGTCCCCTTGGGTGGCTGTGCCATCCCTCCAACCACCATCTCTGCTTTCTGCCAGCCTCTGAGCTCAGGGAAGCCCCTTTACACGCCCTGCCCACCATACAGCTCTCAGGTGCTTGGGACATTGCTGACTCTTAAGACTTCAGGGCAGGAATGGATGAATAGGATCATCTCAACCAGCACTGCCCTCTCCTATGAAGAAAGGCTGAGAGAATTGGGCTTGTTTAGCCTGGAGAAGACAAGGCTCTGGGGAGACCTCATTGCAGCCTTCCAGTACCTGAAGGGACTACACGGAAGCTGGGGGGGACTTTTTCCAAGGGCCTGTAGTGACAGGCCAAGGGGTAACGGGTTTAAACGGAAAGAGGGAGATTGAGATTGGACATCAGGAAGAAGTTCTTCCTGGAGAGGGGGGTGAGGCACCTGGACACGGTGCCCAGAGAAGCTGTGGCTGCCCCATCCCTGGAAGTGTCCAAGGCCAGGCTGGATGAGGCTTGGAGCACCCTGGTCTAGTGCAAGGTGTCCCTGCCCATGGCCGGGGGGTTGGAACTAGATGATCTTTAAGGTCGCTTCCAACCCAAACCAGAGTCTGCATGGTCAAGGTAAGACATTCCCAGCTGCTCTGTACAACTAAAAGGTGGATGTCACTGGATAGGAGCTAAGAAAGTCCCCCAAACCCTCAGGTGTCCATGGCTTCAAAAAGCTTGGGAATGACCAAGCACCTATCCCAGCAACTTCTGAACTGACCCTACAGCTGCTGTACGGGTGCGAAAGGCTCCCAGTCTTGACAAACAGACTGCAAGACCTGAGGAACTCATCCCACCCTCTGCCTCCCACATCAGCAAGGCAGCAAAACATGCCCGAGCAGAAGGGAAAATGCCTTTTCACTGACCACGTCCATGCAAGCGCAGTTACAGGTGCGGAAGGGAAAGCCTGCAAGCCCTTCTCTAAGACAGGCTCGTGCTTTTAAACTTCACTCAGTGAACAACTTATTTACTGGCTTCTCCCCTCCATCATGGCTCCGTAGCATTTAACCCTTCCTTGCTCCCTCCACACCCTCCCAGCTCGCTAGGACCTTTCCTAAAGGGAACCTAGACCAGATCCCCACTAACATTTTCAAACTCTGCAAACACAACCTTGGGATAACACAACCAAGGAAGATGCAGTAAGGGATGTTCCTACCTGAAGAGGATATTGTTGAAGAGAAAGCTGAAGAAGTTCCCTCTCTCGAGGTCAAGGGCCTGGTTCTCCACCCGCGGCAGCCCGAAGCCGATGACCAGGATGTACAAGGTGAGGGTGAAGAGCCTGGTGACCACGAACACGACAGCCCAGACGTTAAACCTGCAGAAGGGCAAGCAGAGGTGTTGGCAGGAGAGGCCTCCAGCGCGGAGCTGGAAGGTGAGAGAGAGCCCCCTGTCACGCTGATGGCTCTCCTGGGCACTGGGGGATGGAAGCCGTGGCCAGCTCGCCTGCTTACAGCTTCTCGTTGTTCTCATCCGTGAAGTAGACCAGCCGGGCCATGTGGAAAAAGAATTCGGCTAAATACTGCAACAACAAGAGGATCAGCCCAAGGCGGGTTAAGCTAGGAGGGAAAAGAAAGAAAAATGCATCACTGGGCTGGTCAACCTCAGTCCTTCATATCCAGCAACAGCATCTCCTCTGCCATCCCTGAGCTGCAGCAAGCACCAGCCCAAAGCACTTGGGGTAGGACCGCAGTGGGGGAAATCCCTGTCCCCAAAACATCAAAGTGGCCCAAACCAGTCACAGAGCTGGGATGGGTCCGACACAGAGCCCTAACCGCTGGCACTGCTGCTCTGCGAAGGGAGAATAAGAGCTTCCCCACCCTTGCCATGCTGGGAGAGCACCCCAGGGTGCTTCCCACACCCAGGGGAGATGCACCCACCAGCCTGCGTTTTGGGTCCCTGGTGAACATTTGGTTTGCACCGCAGAATCATAGAACGGTTTGGGTTGGAAGGGACCTTACGTGAGTGCACCACCCTGTGCACACATGTAACATCAGTGAACTCCCTCAAAATCAGCTCTGCGAAACCCGTGTGACTAACGGCCTGCAGTCGGGAGCTCAACTTCAATACCACCAGCTTTTTAAACACTTGCCTTTACTCCCTTTAAGCCCCCAGGGTGCTTCCCTTCCCTTCCCGGGTGATTCGCCCTGCAAAAGGACCCGCTCAGCCCCATCCGCCGCGTGGGACGGGATGCCGAGGCAGCCGACTCACTTGAGGAGGTACGCGCCGGCGATGTGCAGCAGGTAGAGCGCGATGCACCGCAGCTGGCGGGGGATCTCCTCCTACCAGGGGCAGAAAGCCACGTTAACTCCTTGCCCCTCTTCGTCCGCCCTCTCCCAGAGCTTGTTTTCCCCGAAGCTGGTGGGCAAACCACCTCAAGCGTCCCCAGGGCATGCGGGAAGGCTCTCACCTTGCGAATTTTTTGGAAGTAGAGTTCTGGCAGGGCGTGCAGCCAGTATGCCAGCTGGCACAGGTAGAAAAACTTCACCTGGAACCTGAAATGCAGGGACAAGTCACGTGAGCCAGCCTGGAACCTAGGCACCAGGGAAAAGTTCCCTGCTGCACAGCACCAGGCAACCCCTACACTGCTTTGAAGCCATGGGATTTAGAAATTTCAGCCCATTTCTGGGCTGAAATTTTATGTTGAGCCGAGCTAGCTGCGCCTGGAGTTTATCCAGATACTTGTGCTTCATGCTCTGAGCAAACCTCACTCTTGCAAAACCCAAGAAGGGAGGATTATCCTCCACTTTGTTTCTGCTAAGAAAAATGGAGAGCAAAGCGACTTGCCTGAGGCGATGCAAGCGGGAAGCAGCCAAGATGAATAACCAAGCCCCAGGGACCTTCCTCATGGAGGAAACCTTCTGGAAACACCCTCCCCAGGGCCACAAACGAGATATCCACTGGGATCTCACTGCAGCATCCCTGCAGCAGGGTGCGTGCAAAGGACGCTGCACTGTCAGCACCCCACTCCCAGCCACAGGGAAAACCATATAGAGGAAGGAAGAGGTCAGCCCAGAACAAAATGCCCTTGTCAGTGCTTACGGAAGATAAACATGTGGGTAGTTTTCCCACAGACTCCGGGGGTTTGATATGTGTCCTTCCTGCAAAACAGAAAAGATGCAAACCTTCAGCGAAAGAAACAGACAGCGCACGGTTATGACAGGGTGGGCTAACGCTACAGCGAAACCAGGAACTGGGATGACACTCGAGTCCTCTCAGCCTCCAGTAAAAACTGTGTTCCCTGTACAAGCCAGGGGTCAGCTCTCCAGAGCTCAGGTACACTCAGGGGTCTCTAGCACCCCACTCAAGTTTCATGGGTTTGGGGGTTGAAGGCCGCTTGCTCGGTTGCACAGAGAGCCCCAAATAGGATGCTTTGGGCATTGGGCAATGCAAGAGGGATGCTCTGGGGGTGGGGGGGTGGAGCTGCTGGTAGCACAGCTACAATCAGATTAGGATGCTTTGGGCATTGGGCAATGCAAGAGGGATGCTCTGGGGGTGGGGGGGTGGAGCTGCTGGTAGCACAGCTACAAGCAACCATGTGCATGGTCCGTGGGGGCTTCTTCCCCATTGCCATTTCCAACCTGAGTATCACTTAAGCAAAGAGAAGTACTTCTGAAGAGAAAGGGGAACAGAAAACGCCTACAAAAATCATTTAATATGCACTGCATGGTTTAATTTTCCACCTGCCGGCATTCTCCTACAGCCTCTTCCCTGCTTGCAGGGCAGGTGACAGCATGGGGCTCCCTTCTCGTTCCATGCTTGCACAGCACCTGCCCGAGGGGTGCTGCACTGGGCTGTGCAAAGACGTGCTGGCATGGAAAATTCATCTTGCCCAGGACCACTGTCCATCACCATTGTCCATACCCTGTCTTCTCTAAGCCCTTTTTTCATCTGGGGGAGCCCAGGGGAGGTGCGAGTTCTGCAAAGGGTGACCTGCTCTGCAAACGCGGGGCATTTGGGGAGCCCATCACGGCTTTGCACAGGAGGCTACAGCCCTGGAGCTGGTGAGGGATGGGTCTGGCGCTGGGTGAGGGCAGCCCAAAAACACTGCCCTCGACAGTAGGGAAGGAGCAGTGTCAGCAAGTCCCCAGAAGTGCTGGCAGGATCCTCTGAGCAGCTGCCCCTGAGCACCCATCCCCACCACTGCCGGGGCCACAACTGAACCCCCACAGCCACCCGGAGCTTTTACGAGGGCCTGTAGTGACAGGACAAGGGGTAACAGGTTTCAATTGAAAGAAGGGAGATTTAGATTGGAAATCAGGAAGAAATGCTTCCTGGGGATGGTGGGGAAGCACTGGAAGAGGTTGCCCAGAGAAGCTGTGGATGCCCCATCCCTGGAAGTGTCCAAGGCCAGGCTGGATGAGGCTTGGAGCAACCTGGTCTAGTGGAAGGTGTCCCTGCCCATGGCAGGGAGGTTGGAACTAGATGATCTCTAAGGTCCCTTCCAACCCAAACAATTCTGTGATTCTATGAATCAGTTCACATTGCTAAAATAGCTGTCCCTCTCCAATGCTGCCTATTCTTCCCAAAAATGAAACACTTCCATTCTCAATTTTTCTCCCAGAGGTTATGGGTTGAAACACCCCCAATGCAACCCAAGGCACAGTGTGTTTTTTCTCTGCTCTCAGTATTCCCCTCACCAAGAGAGAGATCACAAACATCTACCCATTAGCTCCACATCCCTGTAAAGGGCATCCGAAAACCCCAAGGCACTGAACTCCAGTAAGAAGGAAAACAAGGCTGAGAAAGAAGGCAGGGCCTGGAGCAGTGAATGGAGATAACAGGGCCAGGCAGGATTCCTGACCCATGCCTTACCGTCACCACGACGTACAAGCACCAAATCACAGAGGTGAGGTGGAAGGCAACCAGCTGCCCTGATTCATTGAACTTGCTGTGTTTGACCTTGGAGAGATGGAGACGCCTGTTGATTTTCTGAGAAAAGAGAGAAGGGAGAGAAAAGGAACAAGAAAACATAAGCCATTGTGTCAACAAGTCTCCCTCCTCCTCTCCATCCCAAGCAGCCCTCGGAGATGAAGGCTCAACTCATCACCAACCCGCTGACCACCCCCAGGGCAGCGTTAAATTGCAGCAGGACCACACACCCCCAGGCTACATGAGATATTTTGGCAACTCAACACCCCAAACAGCACTCACATCCAGGGCGTACTCCTGCACCACCGCATGCAGGATGATGGCGACAAAGATGTAGAAGAGGATGGTGACCAGGTCTTTCAGCCCGTAGTGATACTGGACCTGCTCCCCATCTGCAAAGAGACCAAACAGTGGATCAGAATTCTCCTGACCTGATTTCCAGGTAAGGGCTTATGGGTTAGTGGCGGAGGCGCTATTCCCAACGTGCAGCTTGGATGGGGCCATCAAAGAGGTGGAGACAGAAAGAGGTCATGACTGTGCCAGTGGCTGGAAAAAAGGGCTGTAGTCTGAGTCAGAGAGTGGATGGTTTCCCCTCTAGTAGTTACACACCTCGAGAGAGGTGACACCCCGGATACTTCAAGCTTCTCCTGACAGAGGTGAGGGGTTGGGAACAGCCTGGCTGTGGAGACAGGAATTTCCCAGCCTGGAGGGATGGAGACACAGAGGCAGCATGGAAGCAGGTGATGGGCAGGCAGAGCTTGCTCTGCCCTCAGGGACACTCCCTTGGGAGCAGTAGGGATGGGATTTCCACCCCTTCAGTTATCATCCAACACCCAGTCTCTCCCACTCACCCCTGAAAGCTGCTGGAGCAGGATTTAGCTGCCTAAATGCAGATACTTTGTGCTATTAAGAGATATGAGACAGCAGCACGGGGCTGGAGGATGAGAAATAGGACCCATGGGAGGGCCTACTCTTCTGGAGCAACATGAGACCCAACAGCACCCAAAATACCCCAGACATATGCATTTAGACAACTATTTGTAGCCCAGCAGCTCATGGGTAAGAAGCAGAGCCAGGGGAAAGCTGCTGTCCTCGCAGCATGCTGCAGAAAGCACCGCAATAAGATGCTCAGCCCACCCCCTTTCCCTGATCCTGACCATCCTCTCCTGTCAACACTGGGACGCGACTTGTCTGCCACCAGCCCTGTTTACCCTTCAAGAAAACTTCAATCCACATTTCCAAGATCTGAGGTTTAAATAGGATTTATGAAAACACCCGAAGTAAGGATGTGAAAACACTTGGTCCTTAGGAGCCCCCCAGCTGGGTGCTGTGCAAACCCACTGGTAAAAACGCTGCCTGTATCACAGAGCTCATAACCCCAGTGTAAGATAACATATAGAATTGCAAGTCGAAAGGAAACAATATTATGCACATGTACAATTGCTCTGTCTGCTCTCTCTAGGGCATTTCAGAAGCTGCTTTAGCAGGAGCTGTGTGTGCACTGAGCGCTGGAGACGAGAGCGAGATCTGCCAGACCATGGCATCCTGGTCATGAGAGATGTGAAATGCCCTTGGGAAAACGCCGGGTGAGCAATAACCCTTCCTCCCAGCACGCTTGCTGCACCAAAGTCTCTTTCCCCATGGCCTCAGCTAGCTCATGCACTATACTGATACCCCAACACCTGGTCCTGGTGAAATGGTTATATGCTCCCCCGAGATTTCTGCTAGCAGGGAAAAATAAATCCCTTAGCAAGGGCAGCAGAAGTTGTCTGGACTGTAGCACAGGGGAACACGGACCACAATTTAATCTGGAAGCTGGATGACTTCTTCAGCCCCGACATTCGAAGATTTTAAAGGCAGACCTTTTATCTTCCGCGTGTCTGCCTCATCCTATTTTCACTAATCCCAACAGCCCCGCTCTTCTCTTGGATGATTACTCAAACACTTCCAATTAACTGCACTTTTCTGCCACCAAGCCAGGCTCTGTGCCCCAGGCGTTTGGCCCGTCCTAAGCCCAGGGTTTTATTCAAACCACCTCCTGCTGCCTCCACGCCAGAGCCCAGGTCGCTGCCAGCCTCGGAGAAGCAATCTCGGCTAGGAGGTAGCAGCTAGCAGCCAAAACACAGACACTGAACCTCTAGCTGCCTCCTGCCTGGGAGCTGGGGCACATCCTCTGGTCCATTGGGCTCAGCACCACACCAGCTCCGAGCCTTCTTGAATTACTCTCCATGTGCATTGGGATCATAAGCTGCCCGGAGCAGGGATGCTGTGCTCCATGTGCATCTCCACACCCTCACCGTGTGCCATTCCCAGTAAATAAAGCAAGACAGGAACTACCTGTGCAGCATCTGTTGCTTAGCAAAGAGCTCAACCTCCTGAGCTCCTCAGCAGAGCTCCTCTGGGCATGCAAGCAGGCAATTTGATCTTGCCTACACAGGCTTGGAGGAGGATCCTCACCCTGCAAAGCCACCTGGCCACAGCAGAAACAGGGTAGAGAAGAATCCCTAAAACACCTCCCCCTGCCCTGAAAGCATTTCTTCCCAGCCTCGGCAGCACAAGGACTGGCAGACATGATCAGCATGCTCCGAGCCACTCAAACCTTGGTTTTCCCCCACATTTCTTATTTTTAAAGTCCCCTTTATTTCCAGGCAAGGCCCCAAGCAGAGCGCATCAGTAGAGGGTGAGCCCAGGCCAGCTGGCAGCCAGGGTTTGGGGCAGACCATGGCTCGACCCTCCCCTTGGGGTACCGCCGCATCTCTTACCTGCTGTAGGCACGCTAACGTTATACTGAGGTAAGATAAACAGGAAGGCAGTCTTGGCTGTAACCTGGGAGAGACACAGAGAGGGGAAAAAAAGGCAATCAGTTGTTGAATCCATTCCTCTATCACCATTTACTTGCCTTTCCTACTGTGCTGGGCAAGGCAAATCATCCATCCAGGGAGACGTGCAGGCACTGGCTTCACTCACAAAAGCGCCTTTCAGGAATTGGTTTGCCAACCAAGACTTGGGATTTGGGAAGGAGAAAGGGGTGGATGAAAGAGGGAGAAACCTGGAAAGGCAATGCTGCTGTAAAAGCCACCAGCCAGGCTGACCAGGGAAGCTCCCCTCGAGGATGAGCATCCCTCCAGCAGCACAGACCATCACCACGTATGGCTCAGGGGACACTGGGAACCCGACCCACCATGCCATTTACATTAATTAAAACCATCCCTCATTCCCATCTGCTGCGGGCAGCCATGCCAGGAGCTGCCAGGTAGGGATGGCAGCACCTGAGCAAGCTCAGAGGCTGCAAAGCCCCATAGGCTACACATGGGTTTAGTCCCTGCATTTTTGTGGGGACTCCTCTAAGAACAGCAGCCAGGGCACCAGTGAGGCTGGACCCCTTTAGAGACCGTGTAGGTGCACACGAGGGTCCCATGGGGCAAGGATGTCCAGCATCGCAGGCTGGCCCATAACGGGAAAAAGAAGCCTGGGATGAGACATCAGGTCCCCTACGAGGGCTGTGCTGTTTGCTTTTCATTCACTGTTTTAATTCAAAGGAACGATCCCCGCAGCAGCAAAGCAGGATGGTTCACAGCGCCGGGGCAGAGCCCAGCATCCCATCCCCATGCCATCTGCAGGATGCCCCAAAGCAGCATCTCCAAGACCGATGCACCCTCGAGCCAGGGCCACAGCAAAACCCAGTGCACAGACATCCGATGCCAAACATGCCGTAATTATCATAGAATCATAGAA
>NW_010258985.1:0-13561 GCF_000690775.1 Eurypyga helias
CGTGCGGGCCCTCTGGAAGGGGAATCTCACCGCCTGCCTCCGCCTCTGCCCCTACAGCGCGCTGCAGCTCGCCGCCTCTCGCCGGTAAGCGAGCGCGGCGGGCCGGGGTGCGCTCTGCTCCGGCCTTGCGTGTCCGGCAGAGAGGAGGGATGGAAGCGGAAAGCTTGGTGTGTGGGGCACTTTAGCGTCTGTCTCAGCTGTTTGGCTGGCTGGTTGGTTGTGTGTTCCCTCGCCCCAAAGACTTGTACCCTGGCTCAGAACTTCGCCGTTTTGTTTATTTAGTTTATTCGGCGCATAGCGGCTCTTAGGGCCTGGTGGTATGCCAGCAGCTGCGAGGGAAGGCAGCGGTGTCCTTCGGATGAGAAAGGGTTGATAGTCTCTTAAATCTCTTCTGCTCAGCCAGATTCCTTCAGAAATAAATGAAGTGCTACCTACAAATGTGACTGTGATATCTGTTTTGGAACTGATTAATTTTCTTCATTTATGTGCTTTGAGGTATTGTCTGTGTCAAAAGAAAATAACAACAAAATGATGATTCAGACTTTTACCCTATTGCGCATCAGCTGTTATGCAAATGCGATCAGTTTTGACGTCGCAATGTGGCCTCATTTGTTTTCAGATCTTGTTTTCGGTAATACACAGACCTTAAATTCAGGTAGAGACTAGCAGGGCTGCAGCAGGAGCTACATGGTGCAGTGCTGGCAGGGCTCTGCCGACCTGCCCTCTTTCCTAGGGTTCCCTTCTGCTGTTAGTATCTTTTAGCCTTTGGAAGGAGCTGCCTGACTGTTGGCACGTACCGGCATGTTTTGCCACTGGGAGGGCTGGGTTTGAGTCAGCTGTGTGCATGGTATGCACTTGACATTTCCGCCCGGCTGGGTGATGGGTTATTCCAGTTCCCAGCTGCGCTGGGTGGGGAGAAGCATGGGCTCAGCCCTATCTGGCCCGCTGCACCTCTCCCTGGGCTGATCCTGCGCAGCTCGCTGGGGTTTGTCACTTGTCTGGTTGAGAGGAGTCATCCTCCCAGCTCTGCCTGTGCCTTTTGGGAGACGGCAGACGAAGGGACCCTGCAACTGGACGGCTTTCTCGTGTCCTTCTGCTTGGAATGCAGTGCTCGAATGAGGGGAGGGATAATGGCAGCAGGAAGGCAGAAACAGGGATTTAAATGTAATTTAAAGTTCCCAGAAGGGTCAGTGCGTTGTACCAGTATAAACCAACTGTTTTTGAGCAAAATAACTAACTTAATTGTGCATCTTGAAGCAGTCAGTGTATTCCCTTTATCTCTAGTATTCACAGGGTGTTCTCCTGAATTACTAGTGGAAGTAGGCTACCAGGAAATTAAATAAAAGCTGCCTGCACCTATTTCTTCATACATTATTTGGGGATTTTTAAATGTCTTTTGGAGTGGGAGAATGGTGTATATAAAAGCAAGAAACACAGAAAGAGAAATGTTACATGGCAAGTCAGTAAATAGTAATGCCAGCAGCAAGAGGACCTAGGCTGAGTACAGTCAGCAGCCCCAGGACCAGCGGTGCTGGCTGGGAATGGGGAGGTTTAGCTGGCTCTGTGGTTACTGTGCACATACTCAGTCTTTCTGTGGCAGTGTTAAATGTTATCTGATTGGTGCCTAGAGACGTCGCATGTGTTTGTGCACACACAGGAAAATCAGGCTGTGTTGCTTTAAGGACATAGGAAAAAAAGTGTATGCCCTTTTGCTTCTGCTTGGGTAGGGTTTCTGCTCTGGGCTCTCTCCAGGGCATGGGACAAGTAGATACAGGGATCTGTCAAGCAGTAGAAAACTCACACTTGTGAAAAAAAAATCAACTGAGCAAGCAATGACTTGTAAATCTTTGAAAATTATTTTGTTCTGGACATGGTAACACTGTGTAGTTTAAATGTAAATCTGCTGTTTAGGCAGTTCAGTTAATGCTTCCAAAATAGAATAATAAGTTTCTTTACCTCCAGCTAAGATTCTCCTCTCAAGTCTTTTTACTTGTTTCTAGCTGCCTCCATGACACTTCTCCCTGATGTAGGAATGCCCTGCATACATAGAAAAGTCAGTCTGTGCATCACAAATGCATGAATTGTAGGTTAGCCTTTAAAACTCTGTGCTTTGATTCAAATTTTCAAATTTAGACTTAAATTCCTGAGCATAATAGTGCCTAGTAGAAGATGTTAATCTTCTCTGGAGAAGTATCCCTGTGGAACTTTATGTCCCAATGTAAGTATAACACAGGAAGATTCAGTTGTTCTCAGGCGGCCTGTGATGATGTTACTCGTGTATTTCTTCTTGCATGATAAGTTTAACGGGGGCATGTCTCTAACTGGTGACTGATGATCAGAGAATTTCTTGTACATACGCTTTATGTCATGATAATTTTCATCCTTTAGGTAGAAATACAAATGAGGATTCAGTGGTCGAAAATTGCTTTAAAAATCTTTTGTGAAGCAAATGGATAAATCATTTGGCCAACTAGTCTCTGTATCTTTAAAGGGTTTTTTGTGTTGTTGAATGGGTGCTCTGGACCACGACTCAAGCTATGTGAGCTTAGTCTGTGCTGGGAACTGTGGTGCAGGTAGAGCTATGTAAGCTGCCTCACAAAAAGCTCTTTCGGGTACTGAAGTATTCTAGCTCTATAACACTAAAAGCAGATTGCAATTGCAGAGTTATATATTCCAGTCCCTGACTTAGTTGTTGACTGTATCTGTTGCTTTTCTGCACTTCCATGCAGAGTGGATTTACCCAGAATCTTAGGCATGTTGTTTTTTTTCAGCCTCTGCTTGTGTTTGCTTGTTCACATGTTCTGTTTCACAGTGGCTCTGATGCTTGTGTGGTGTTAGATCTAGTAAGGGCTCGGATGAAATACATGTTAAAGTTTCAACTCCTGCAGCTGAAGGGGCTTGTGGGCAGAAGAACAATTACATTGAGAATAATCTGCTGTGATTTTTCATGTGTTTTGCTCATACTGTCATTACTAGTACCTTATATGTGTTTACTCTAGACTTGTTATACTTTTCACGGATGAGTTGGGTCATATTTCCCACTGGAGAGCCATCATGGCAGGAAGTCTGGCCGGCATGGTAGCAACCATCGTGACTTACCCCACTGATGTAATTAAAACACGGCTCATTGTGCAGAATCGACTGGAACCATCTTACAAAGGAATTCTTCATGCTTTTTACAAAATCTATCATCAAGAAGGACTCCTTGCCCTCTACCGTGGCGTTTCACCAGCTATATTAGGTAAAATCACCTCATTGTACCTTGTTTCATTGTAGCTGTGTAGTACATTTGTTTGCTCACTTGATTTCAAAAGCAAGTAGTAATGTTCTGTAGAAGATAGGTATATTTACTAGTCACACCAATACTGATTACCTCTCCTGGATCTTTATTGCTTCAAATTACGACCAAGTGCGTAGCATTTTATGTATGGTTAAGTGTTCAAGAAAATAATCTTTTCCTTCTTTTATAGATGATCTAGTTGTGCTCAGATGCAGGATTTCCACTATTTAACTCTTAAAAAAAATATATACACACACGGTGTTCCTAATTCCTGCCTAGGTGTGCAAGTGTCTCCCTAGCTGTTAATTGAGAACAGTGTGAGCAATAATGTATAACTGATGTGAAAAGGGAAGATTAGTGATATTCTCTCTTTACATGAAATTACTTTTTAATTATTTATCTGCTCTCTGTAGTTTTTAAAGATGCCATGCAACTTTCGTTCCACTTTTTCACAATATGACATTGTGAAAAAATACATAATGATAATGTGTAATCCGAATATAGAATTGATGAGAGCATGAAACAAGCAGAAGAGGGCAGAAGTATCCCTCATCCGCTTGACTGAAGAGGCGACTCTGTACAGCTGTGAGGGTTGGGCTGGACTGGAGAAAGAGCTTGGCACAAAAGAGAAGACCTGGAGAAAGAGCTGACCTGTCATGAGACTAAAGCGGTTATTAATTCCTGACAGCATGCACATTTTAATATGCAAATATACGTTCCTATCAGGACATTTAGATGCTACAGTATGGGTTTTTTGTTGTAAACTGGTGCCTAAAAAGTAGTTTTTCAAAATACTGATCTGGTTTGGACAATGTGAGGTGTAAGCTGGCAGCAGCTCATCCCATCTTTCTAGGTTATGTGATAAGCAACTCTGTTTTCTTACAATGTGTTGATATAAACCTTCTGTTTGGTTTGCTTTCTAGGTGCTGTCCCATTTTCTGCGGGCTCATTCTTTGTTTACATCAACCTGGACAAAATCTGGCGAGAACCCATAGTCCATTTCACTCCTCTTCAGAACTTCGTAAATGGCTGTGTAGCAGCTGGTGTGGCACAGACCCTTTCTTTCCCCTTTGAGACTGTCAAGAGGAAGATGCAGGTACAGAGATTTGTGTTGCTAGTACTTTGTTATAGGTGCTTGGGACAAGACTAGCCAGGTGATTGTGAATGCCATTTGGCTCTCTTACCAGTAAGCTATAGAGGCTTTCTTTTAAGTTGGTTGGGTTTGGGGTGGTTTGTTTTTCTTTTTTTGGGGGTGGTTGGTGTGGGGTTTGGGAGTTTTAAGTCTGAAAATTGTTGTTGCAAGTGTGCTGTCACACTTCTAAGGTGGGTTCAAATACTATTACGGGATATATATATACTGTCAGACTCTGTGTCTTTAGCTTCATTTCTTTACTTTTCATAGCAATTCCATCAAATTCTCACAGTTCAGTATTGGCAAACCTTCTGGCAGATGCTGGCATTCAAGGCGTTCAGTCCCCGTGATGATAGGCAGGAAGAGTGAGATCCATGTAATTTTCAGAGCCTGTGTGTCTGCCATTTAGACCTCACCTGCGTACTGGCAGTCACAAGAAACTTGCGCAGCAGATGTCAAGTCTGAAGGGTCAGGACTATCCTCATTCTTATTTCTGACTCCTCTGGTTAACGAGTGACTTCCCAGGTCCTGATGCTGCTGCTTTCATGGAGCATCAACCTCATGAGACTTACAATATCATTTTATATTATCTTGCTGATGCTGAAAGTTTTGTTTTTTAAATCATTATTACTAAACAACCACCATGCCACAACTTCATCTCACTGACATAATTCGATGATGTCGACGTTTCGTTAGAACTTCATCAGTAGAGTGACAGTGAATAGCTGTCATCATCTGGTGGCTCTCTGGCTGTGGCATATGAGTTTGTTCTTTCAGCCCAATTTATAGGACTGCAGATTTGTGGGAGGCTTTTGTGACCTTATCCAAAAAGCAGTCATTTGGTGTGGCGACATTACACAGATCCCCCTTCCCCCTCCGCAAGTGATGCTGTGGTTGATAAGTCACAAGCTAGGAAAAGGTTAGTGAAACTGAATTCCTCTCTCCTGCTCCCCAGGTTCCCTTTTTCAGACAGGGCTCAGATCCAGTGGCACAGAAGCCTTCATTGCCCTCTCTCCATCTTGTAACAGAGGACTTCAGCAATAGACCAGCTCATGTAGCTGATGTGTCCAAAGGTCAAGCTTTAAGCCAAGGCCTTTCATCAGGTGAGAAAGAGATTCTGAGCATGAGAACTTGATCATTTTTTCAGCTGTATGAGTGGGTCCAAGAAAAGCAGTTACTCCTTACAGGTGATCTTTATATCCTTAGGCTCACAGCAATAATGTTGCTCTAAAGAATGCAGGAAAAAAAGGCATTTACTGTGCTGTTTCTCCTTTAGTGTTTTCTATTGATACATCAGTTACTTGAACATGGAGTTTTCATAGCCAGTTCAGGAGTAACCTTCAGTTGTAATGTTAGGTTTTGTGTCCAGCTTGTCTTGACAGGCAAGTAGAGAAGGGCAACAGGTCCATCTTCCATTTTCCTGCCACTAGGCTGTACTCTTCACCAAAGGGATGCTTAAACCATGTGATCAGCACTTCTAGAGTAAGGGAACTGATTTATTTCCTAAATATATAGGAAATAGATATGCTAAGACCACTTTGGACAGAAAAAAAGGCTCAACAACAGGGAGGGTTTTTTTCCTCATAAATACATTGCATCAACTGAATGGTGATTTCCCAAGTTTAGAGAGACACCCTCTGTTCGGTGATTTATTCTGAAGGCATGGGATAAGGCAAAGGTGTTTCAGAAGAAGTAGCTGCCCATAATTTGTTTGGTACTGGAAATGACATAAGTCATGGAGGCTTGTCCAGAAAAGAGATCTGTTGAAAACCACACCCAAGCTGATACTAAGAGCTCACTGGAAATCCTGTAAGGTCCTCCAAGTAGTTTGTTTTTCACAGTTAGCACCAGGCTACAGCCCAGCCTTGCAGGGATTAGGTGTGCTTACTTGCTGGCCTGTTCAGTTTGCAGGGTGATGGTCAGAAGAGAGAAAGGTCTAGGACAGCACAAGAAAAGGTACCATGCAAAGGGACCTAGAAAGGGGACAATAAAGATGGGTAAAACAGAGCTTCAAGACACTTCAGTGTTCTGTAGAAAACGGGAGCAGATGCTCCTGATCACAGGTTTCCTCAGACATCATATTCTCGTCAGCCTCCATTCAGTGATTCACCTTCCTAGCTGATAAAAAGAAAAAGAGGGGTGTACCAAAGGCTTCAGCTACCCCAAGGCCTGGTGTGAGTGCTCTGCAGTGCATGCAGGGAAAGGCTGGCTTTGTTTTGAAGCTATGAACCCTGGTGTTGTGTATGAAGAGGAGCCCAGCACACTGCGGAGGTCAGTATCACATCCTCTTTCTTCCCTTCCCTTCTGTCCCACTGCTCTGTCAGACTGAGGTAGTATATTGACTTTTCCAGTGAACCTGTTGGTGATGGGGAACCAGCAAAAACTGAGAAACTAGGACACACGGCTGTTGCCTCCAATTCTGAGGTGGAGTACAAGCCTGAGAGCAGAACATCCAGTTCACATCTTTACCTGACACATTAGGCAGTGTTGGGAGGGTTAGCTTCATCCATCTCCTCATCTAGACAGCGCTTGAATTGTTTGCCCAGAGTAGACAGTGAATTCTGTTGTGGGAGAAAGGTTAAGGTGTTATTTTTAATCTTGGCTGTAATAATTTTGTTTCAGCCTTTCTCATTTTACGTGTCTGAATCCTACACTTCTGATGTTGGCAGCATCTGTGGGAGTAGGAGCTGACTGTCAGTGAACAATTCTTCCTCTGTGTTTTGGTGATGATTTATGATGTCAGATTTGCTCTGTAACCATGGCTTCTTCCCCCTCAGCTATTAGAATTCTCTTTATCATGTTTAATTGTTCTTTTTTTTTACAAAGATGCTGTAAAAAAAGATCTTTACAAAGATGCTGTTTTTCTTGAAAGAAATGTTAATTAATATGTGTGAGTCTTACTGAATATGTGAGTCCTCTATGTTGTGCTTATCCTAATTGTATTCCTTTGTCTTCCTTTTTTCACTTTGCTCCTGATTGGCATGTTAGAGAATTAAGAGGTACTGTATGCATGTTTCGGCATGGAAATACCGCTTTTGTTGTGCATCTGTAGAAGGGGATTAGTGAAGGAGAGGGTTGTTCAAAGGGTTGTTCTAGATTAAATGCTTTCCTGACTCGTTCTTATGCTGTATCCGTTTCTGAACAAAAACTTACTGATCTTTATATCCTTCTGACTGTGGTTCTTGGCTTTCCTTCCTTACCTCATCGTATCATGTTGTTAAATCCAGTACCTAAGCAATATTTGAGTACTGCACTTTTACCTTGCAGACTTGCATACGAGTACACTTTTTTTCCTTTTTCTGCGTTTTTTTTTACCTTAAGCAGGGACATTGCTGCCTATGAACGAGTCTGGGTCTAAGGGAAGCCCTGCTAACATGTTTCCACTTCCCCACATCATGTTTTGCCTGTGATGACCTTCATAAGGGCATATTGGACTGAGGTCTGGCATTTCAGTAGGGGAAGATGAATTCAGAGCTGTTATGTGCTGTACAGATTATTATTAGAATGACACCGATCCCAGGCTATGTGTAGAACTGAAAATCTACAGACATGCAAATGGTCAGCGCAAACCTAATACCCAAGTTTGGCATTTCCCTCAGTGCACATGACCCTCTGAGGTCGGCTCAGATACCCCTGGCTGGCACTTCTCGGCCTTCGTTCCAAACTGACTTGTGACTTTGGTTTTCTTAGCCAAAGGGCACAAAGATGACCCTAAAGTTTCTCAGATACTCCATCAACTGTACAGTTATTCCTCATCTGCTTACATGGACAAACTTTTCATAGTTAGCGTAAGTCGTGTGCCCATATTTTTCTGGTATAATTTGTTTTAATTTCTGTGGCTAAAACTTCTCTGAAGCTCTCCTTTGCCAGTTCTTCTATCCCTGTCCTGTCCCCAAGTCCTTCTCCTCAGGGCTGCTCTCGATCCATTCTCTGCCCAGTCTGGACTTGTGCTTGGGATTGCCTCGACCCATGTGCAGGACCTTGCACTTGGCCTTGTTGAACTCCATGAGGTTGGCACAGGCCCACCCCTCCAGCCTGTCCAGGTCCCTCTGGATGGCTCAAGGTACCTCAGGATGGCAGAGGGAGTTCTTAGTAACCTGGAGAAAACGAAGCAGTCATTTTCTTTGTGAGGTAGCCTGTTTAAAGTAAATGCAATCTTTGCATTTGCCCTGTTGGCACGTTTCTAGTCTGAAGTCAGTTAAAGTTGATGCTGAAGTCTCTCTTTAAAAGTAGTACTCTTATTTGAGTATGTATTTTAAAATAGTCCCCTAATTATGTTCCTTGCATGGCAGAAGACAATCTAGCAAGCACTCAGTGGCTGGGTTATAAACAAAGCTTGGGAAAAGGAAATGATAAATCTTAATTAGAAAAGCACCTTCTCCCTGCTGAAATGAAGAGACGGTGTTCCTGCGTAGTTTAAACGTGAGTAACTTGCAAAGAGTGCTCTGTTATTGGAGATGCTCACTGGTGCTGGCATGGCAGCCTCTGAAAGCTCTCAGGCTGTGGTGTCCCTGCTGTTTGTGAGATCTGTGTTCTTGTCAGCTGGGAATATGAAAGTTACTGGAGTTGTGACCCGGTTTAAAAATAAGAAATCCTTTCTGGGTCATGTGGTTCACACGACATCTCAAAAGCATACGTGCCTTGAGACTTCGTTCAGGGACACCCTTTAATGGGGAGCGACATGGGAGCCTGAGCCTTGAAAATTTTCAGAAATTGAGCCACTTGATCACACAGGGTGGCAAATTTCATAGCGTGGAAGCAAATAAGGAGCAATATTACTACTTTTAGTCTGATTTCCTGTGGAAGTAAGGCGTATATGGTTGCTAGCTGTCTGTCCTTGCCCCCAGTAACTTTTGATCCTGTTGTCCAACTTCAGCTAAACTTGACAGAGGAGTGGAGGTTACAGAGATACTAACTTCAGGTTTTGTCAAAACAAGTGCACAAATAGAGACAAAACTCTCAAAATACTTCACCTGAGGTGAGGCTGCAGCGTGAGTTCTTTTCTTACTTCTCCTTATGATATCCTGCTCCCCTTCTCCTTGCTGCTGGGGTTCAGGCATCAGCCAGGACCTCATGGTCTGGGTGGTACTTGAACTTGGCACCAGTCTGGCTCCTGATTATTAGGTAATAGACATCAGATTCTGGTTTGGTAAAATCCCTTCCTTCCCTCAGTTTTTCCCTATGTCTAAATGCTTGGAGCTAACAGCATTGTTTATTGTTTTGTTGATGTTGCTGTGAAGATATTTTATACCACTTCCTCTGAACCTGTTGCAGAATAGTGCTGTGCTGTTTTGGGAAGTATTTGGTCCAGTAAATGGTTGAGACAATGCCAGAAAAAAAGCTACCGAGCGTAGCATGGGCTTTGCCTCCTCTAACAGCCTAGAGCAGCTTTAGTGCATCTGAACAAACCTCAGAGGCATTTCTCTTAGGTCTCCAGTCTTCCACAGGAGAGAGTCCTGCTGCCTGCTGGTGAAGTTAAAACACGGAGCAGCGGCAGTGGAAAAACTGGGTAAGAGGGGAAAATGGTAAGTCGGGAATCAGAAGTAGGACTGGGCTAATCTAACAGTCAGGTCTGCCATGTGACAGCTCATGCTACGTCTCGTGGTCCTTACCCCTGTTCATCCAAGGAGCTGCGGTGTGTAAGTATGTAATACTCGCTCTGAGGTGGATTACAGCAGTAGCTTAGCACTGCAGCACAGTGGTCTGCCGAAGAAAAGCAGGAAAACGCACTGTACCTATTTGAAATGCAGGAAGCCTGAGGGAGGGCAGCATGCAATCCTCTCTGAATGATTTTCCCAGACATCGAAGTGGCTGCCACGCTCCCTGTCCTGGATGTGGTAGTTGCAGCTGAGCACGACCGCTGACAGCCTCCACAGCTCTCTGATCAGTGTGGTGTGAGCGAGAGCTCTGTAATCTCCTTTGGGGCAAACCAGATGAGTTAACTCAGCCCACCTTTTTAAACTCCGTAAGCTCACTCAGCTGACGGGGCCTGGCACGGGTTAGGGTGTGCTGCTGTGTGCGCCGTTACAGCCATAGTCTTCAGCAGGGAGTGAGTAACGTCTCCAGAGTGACAGCTGTCACTGTTAGCTCTAACATGAGTACATCAGTTGTGCAGGAGAGCCTTGTATCCATTTTTCTGTGCTTAGAATGCTGTGCCTGTGACAGGTAAGGTGATTAATTATGCAAAATACTCCATAAACAGGGCTAAAACGTTATGGACACTTCTTTTATATCTGATTTGTTTTGTTTTGGTGTAATTCCTTACTTCATCCACACGAGGCTAATGGAAATACGTCCTCTGTGAAACCCCAGTCCTGTACAAAGTTACTTGTCTCCTCAGTTCCTAGACAGAGCAGGAGATAGGGGAACTATTCACTTGTGGAGTATGAAACCAAGCTAGGTTGCCTAAGGGTTTGCACCACTAAAGAAAGCAGTGCTAGTCTGTGTGAAAATGGTGCGCCCATTTGCGAGGTTTGAGCTGAGCCATGGGAGGCATGTGGAAACCACCCGGAGGTGACATGCAAGGGGTTTGCCCTGCCCTGAGGAAAAAGACCTCTGTGCTCCATATCAAAGGTTCCTTCTTCCCGCTGGTGTTAAAAGCAGGGGAGGCTTAGGTTCAGTAGCAAAGGAGGGATTCTGCAACAAACAAAGCCTCAGGGTGCAACAGGCCTGGCGGGAATGCATTTAAAGCTGAGTCAAACTCCTGAGCAGGCCGTGAACTGTTGCGCTCACTCGGTGCCAGTGGTCTCAGAATGACAGATGATTTGGCCCTGGTTCAGGTTACAGAGGGAAGGACAACATGTTCCTAGAGTGCAGGAAGCTGGAGGTCAGCTGCTGTGCTGTCTTGCTGTGGAACCAATCGCCTCCTGTTACCTTGTCATTGTTTACCTTTCTACGTGCCTGAACACCTTTGGGGGACTTCAGCCAGGGGTAAGGCAGCATCACCACAGCACTGAAACAGAAAGGACAATGACTGCTGAGTAGAGCTGTCCTCCAGGAGAAAGGGTTGGTTAGCCCAAGAGAATGCAGGCTCTTTTCCACCAAGATTAATACTTACATTTTCATTCTTATTTGAGTGGAATGACATATTCTTTCAAGCATTCAGCTTTCTCTTGAGTGAAATTTCTGTTGACTGTAGTGGCATTAGGTTGAATGAAAACTGCCGTATTTGTCCTTCAGTTCCCTTTGAACTACAGTTAGCTTGCCTGTTGCATGTGTCCTTATTAACTCAGACAGCAAACGCTTCTTTTTTTAGCTTCCAGATTAAGAGTATAAACTCTCGAGCTGTGTTGTAAAGTGCCTTCCTGGTTTTTTGTTTTTTTTTTTTTTGTTTTTTTTTTTTAAATTGATCCTTGGTGTAGGGCACCCAAATCTGTTGAAAATACTTAAATAATGAGCAACTTTACTGTATCCACCATCAGGGTAGTATACCACCTATGACAGCTATTAAGCGTTAGTTGACCTTTCATACTCTGTGCTAACAGTACTGTGTACTCAGAAAATAACTAAACAGAAAACCCTTGTGCCAACAAACTGTGCACAGGGAAGGGGGGTACATGATTGAGAGGGAAGTATTTCTGGATGCTCTGGACCCTGGAAGGGTTCAAGTGATTGATCTTTTCATGGGCACGGTTCCCACTGCAGCTGTGATGAACTGCATCCATCCTTCAATCCTAAGAGGAAGAGAGGGGCTGGGGGAGGTTGTTGAAGGGGAAATCTTTATAAGGGTCTGTGAGATTAATTCTTAAAATGGGACCTTGTCATTTGGGCAGTCACCTGGTGATGCAGACAATGAGAGAGATGGTGTCTGAAGAGTCTTCAGGTAGCAACGATTAACTTGAGTTTTCGTCATGACACTTCACCCTTATTTAAATATTTTGTTTATTTACAAAAATGTGAGAGCAGATAGTTGTGGGTTTTTTTAAATACACTTCTCTCTTGGGTTTAGATTGTCAAAATAGAACAGAGTGCTAACTGGGGATGTATCAAAGTGACTTAGTAGATTTGCTGGCCTCTGGATACTAAAAGACTGTGTTTGCGATAGAGCAGATGGAATTCTGCATTTGATGTGCTTTCATAATTTAGAGACTCCATCTTCCATCAGAGTTAAAAAGATTAGCAACGTAGACCCACTGCTGTGACTAACAACTTGGCACTCTGCTATCAGCAGAGTGAGCCGTACTGTATCTCCAGCCTCCTGCAGAATGAGACAGCCCTAATGGGGGGAAGGAATCTTCAGAAATCTTCAGAACAGGTTTCCGTGCAGCAGCCCATAGCGTCAGGGGTGTCAAAAGAAAGGAATTCAAGCTGCTTTGAGGTACATGGCATTAAGTGTCTCTGTCATAACCTGATCTTTTTGGTAGGAGATTAGCTGTTTGATTTGCGTGTCATAGTAAGTTTCTGCAAAAAAGGTAGAGAAACTGGTTTGATCTCTTTGGTTACTTCCAGTTTCTGGCACTGGCGCCACAGGGCGGTTGGGAGGATTGTGGTGTTGTAGACGTGCTTACATGCTGCAGAACCACCCAAAACCCACAGCTATTATTTTCATTAAAAACAGTGCCAAATGAAATACCTTCCTAATTTTTTTCTTTTATTAATATATTTTCACTTTGTTTACCTGTGTTCCAAAATACTGAAGTTTTAACTACGCAGTTTCTAGTTTTTCTTTTGCAGTAGATGATTCTGAGATTCCGTGGACAATCGTTATTTAAATACTCTGTCTAGGGTCCTAGAAACATGCCGCTCCTGTAAAGCACAAAGACTTGGCAAAGCATACTTCACCCCACAGACTGAAATCTTGGAAATGGCTGTAACCATGGTGAATGTCACTATAAATAACCTTTCAGTAAATCTCTTAAGAGGTCAGTGTCTGGGGGCAAGTTAGAAATCTGTGGGGTTGAGTTACCTATTCCTGTATAAATGCGTTCGCTGCATATGCAGAATCCTCTTGGAACCAGCAGTGTGCTTGTTGCTTGTCTTGGTGTTGTAGGCAGGAGCGCGGTGATCAAACTCCTTTGATACGGCCTTTGCAAGGTGTACAGTAACAGAGGGGATTAAGTCAAACTCATGCAGTTAATTCTGGCAGGTCATGCCCTGCCTGCCACAAAGGGACTTTAAAAGGAAGGGAATCAATGTTAACAGCATTCCTG
>NW_010258985.1:13592-20046 GCF_000690775.1 Eurypyga helias
GTTTTAGAAACCTGCCCCTCTTCACTGCTTGGCTGCCTGTGACTTCCTTTACCAAAAAAGCTCATGGAAATGGTGTGACAGTCCAGAAAGCAGAACAGGGTTTTGAATCTAGCTCTCCTATGACTGCTGTTGTCTTTTTAAGGATACCTACGTCATTTGGGTGCTCTTCTAAGCATCCCTGGTGCTAAAATCACCGTTCTTAGTGGAACTGGTCCCTGAAGTTGCAGCACTCAGCATCTTCTACAATACAGTCGTCACGGTCTTCGTGCAGGAGTTTCTCAAGTACTGTGGATTAAGGCTTGAAAAGTTATTTCTCTCTTTCTCAGTGCTAGATTTAGCTATTGCTTTTTAATCCCTTACACCCCTTAAGTAACACAGCCAAGCAGGCAGCTGAGCTTCCTTGAAGCAAATGAGCACACGTGAACATCTGCGTGATCCTTGTCTGCCAGACTAGCTCTGTTACCTCGAACTACCTGCAAAGGCAGGGCTGGTAGTAACTGTAAAATCACAGCAGTTAAATCCCACAATGCCTGCCTCTCTGAGTCCTAAAGCAGGAAGCTGTGGGAGCTTGCACCACATCTGGGAATTATGGAAACAGCTGCATCCCCATGGAGTTAGCAAGACCAATGTAGAGACAAAAGGGGACGAGCAATTAGAACAGCTGAAATACCTTCTCCCCCACAAATGTGATCCCTCTCTTACAAATCAGGTACGCTGTTGAGAAAGCTCAGAGAGAAGCAAACAGTTCTGTTGTCTCCTTCTTAAAGTGTAAAAGACCACGGATTAAATCCTCAGCCCTACTCTGGTCTGGGGTAAAAGAGCCAGGGCATGATAAATGGGAATCCAGAAGATAACAAATTAGGATGTGGTGGAAGCCTATTTTCTTCTTTCTCAATGCAGGCTGCGGCTTTCCCAAAATCACTTCCATAAGCTCTGTCAGAAGGAAGCTGTATAGTTTTACCTATCACCTGCCATCAGAAGTATTCAATCATACTTAAAAACAGTGAGAAAATAATGTGATTTTTTGTAGATAAAGAAGACAATGCAGTTAGTGTGTAGAGTGATTAGGGGATTTTTGTTAGCTTCTAAATTTTAGCAGTAGACTTGCCGGTAGTGGAGGGGGATCCAACAGCACGAAAACGATTTGTTTAGCAACTTCTCTTACATACCTGGAGCATAAGTTTTGATCTATTTCCACTTCCACATCTAAGTAGCCAACTATTTGAAATGCTATAGCCAAGGCATCTAGAAAATGTCATCACCACTTGTCAGTTTGTGAGAGGCTTGTCACAGGCTTAGCAGCTCTGCGAAGCTGTAGGTTAGTCTGATCAAGAAGGGAAAAAGTGCTACATGACCTGGTGTTTCAGATCAAAGAAGGGATAATGATATCCATATTAATCAATCAGTTAACTGGACAAGTCCCATTTTTATCAAACTTCCGCCCTGTGGTGATCAGCTTGCACACACAAGTCACCAACCTGTGTCCTGGGGTCCCCATGCACTCCTGACTGAGCAGTGTCATTGGCCATGCATTTGAGTGAAACCCTGATTTGCCAATGCAAGATAAACCCATGACTGCATGTGCACAGATGGATGAGGATGGGATTACTCAAGGTCAGGTTATCCTGTCTGTGCTAGCGCAGTAGGAGATTAACGAAGGAAGGATTTTGCTGTTAAAAATGACACGCTACACTTCCTCCGTGTGAACAGACACTGTCTGTGCTGCAGTTGGAAGTGTAGCTGCAGTCCACCAAGATGCTCCCAAGCTAACTTTAACCAGTCTGGATTAACTGACACGACACAGATACGGGAGCACGGGTACCCACTGCTCACCTACAGCCCTTAGTGGGCTTGTGCACCCTGGGCTGAAGCCTCCGTTCTTCTGCTGTGCTGTTGCTACTCAACCTGTAGTACGGTTCCCCCTTCTCACTGCAGTGTGGACACAGCCTCAGCAGCCAGAGCGCAGTCAGCGCGCTCTTCTTTTTGATCAGAACTACAGGAGGGTAGCAAGGCATCCGGGGCCAGTGCAAGCTTCCCTCTTGCAGGCGCTCAGGATGTGAAATACCTCTCCCCAGACCTCAGCAGCTGGCAGACACAGGGCTGATGCATTACGTGACTCTGGTTTGGATGGTTTGTCTTCACAAGGGTGGCATTTATTTCTAGTAGTGACATGGCACAAAAGGAAGTGCTGTGTGAGCTTACTTCTCTCTTTCTCTGTCATACCTATCAGAGTGTGAATTCCCTCCATTTTCAGTTTGCATTTCAAGGCAAAATAGCTGATTCTTTTGTTGATAGAAGAATCCAGATCAGTCTGTTGAAACCTGACATTGTGTTCCTTATGTACCAGAATGGAGAAAAATTATCTTTAATTACTTTGGTTTTCCTCTGCTTGTTCTAATCCCCCTGGGTGTCTCTTGGACAGGCACAGAGTCCTTGGCTTCCCCACTACGGAGCAGTTGATGTTCATTTTACTGGCATGGCTGACTGTTTCCGCCAAACTGTGAAGAACAAAGGCGTGCTCGGACTTTGGAGTGGGCTAACACCCAGTCTGCTCAAGGTGAGGTTTTGCTTTCATCCCAGTCAAAGGCTATCCTAAAATAATCCAGGCACACTTTTGGATGGTTGGGGTTATAAAGCCTGTGACACACCTCTGTACATATTAAGCATCTTATAGATGAGAGAGTCTGACAGAAGAGGTGTAATCTCAGGCAGTTTATAAACCAGTTTAGGAACTTGATTTGGGCATATTTCCCCAAATATAAACTTGGCTTCTAGATGTCGCTACTTCCAAGTTCATTTGAATATCCTTAGAGAAGGGAGTGCTGCTAACACACAAGCCAGGGTATGGATGGGGGATTGCAAGGGATCCACTTATGACAGCTAAACAAGTTCTACTTCTCAGCTGAGCTGCACTAATTTGACATGTTGTACCAAGCTGGAAAGAAAATTGCACCTCTATTTTCTTTACAGCTTCCCTAGAAATCAGAAGTAGTACTTTACCCCAGCTGTGTAATGCACGCGTATGGGTCGCTACAGCCCATGCTGACTTGAAAGCATGAAATAAAGCAGGGTAGCTTAAACAGAAAGCAATTTAGTTTACATAAATACATTTCATAGTGCTGCGGTGAGGATTACCTGCATGTCAGGTCAGCTGATGAGTGTTAATTGAGTGATAACGTGATTGATTGCGATGGCCTGCCTGTGCCTGGCCTGACCTTGGCTGGTATAAAGCCACACGGCACGGAGCTGCTGATTCCGCGTGGGGTAAAGAAGAAAACTGTTCAGTTGCTCTGCTGTACGTAGAATAAATCCCACGTTTCCTAACGGGATTTGCTGAGGTTGCTTAGGTATTTGCAAGTTGTGATAATCTGTAGGCTCGCACAGACCTTGTTCCTCACAATGTTGTTATAATTAGTTACGTACCAGTAATAAACTCCTAGTATGCTGCAGGTGCCAATGTGGTTGGGAGGTGAGACTGATTTTATATAAATGAACACAGCAGTACTAGCAGATCAGATTTAAAGTCCTAGAAGTTTCCTTTTCCAAAACATCTTAACTAAGACTGCTACTAGTAAGTCTAACATTGCTTTTTTATCTTATGTTGTCTTTTTAAAAATTTTATCAGATTGTCCCATACTTCGGTGTTATGTTTAGCACCTTTGAATTCTGCAAGCGGGTCTGTCTGTACAGGAACGGTTATATTGAATCTCCTTTAAATTACAAGCTTACTCCTGGCGTGGACCAGAGTTTACAGCCACAAGAACTGAGAGAATTAAAGCTCCTTCGAAGGGAAAATTTTGAGCCAAGGAAATCAGCTCTTGAAAACTGACATCAGACCGTCGATTGCAGATACACACACTGCCTTTCTTAAGGATCTCTGCAAGAAATGTGTGCTGAACTACAGCTTCCAGCATCGCAGCAGACTGCATGGTGTTAGTACGGAGGCAGCAGCGCCAGGAATGAATAAATCTTGTATCTCATTTGCTGAATGGATAAAACAATATGAAAAGCATATACTGAAGAGGAGAGGTGCAACTAGTTTGAAAATACTGTGCTATCGGAACTTGGAATTACGTTATTCTAGGTGCTTTTCAATACTGAATAGCCATTTTGAGGAAAGAAATGCTTGCAGTAAGGCAAGAGAACTGAGATGAGAGTATAACTGGTCTCTTCAAAAATATTAAGAAAAGTCAAATGGATTTTTTCTAAGTAATCTGAGATACCAAGTCAGCCAGAAATGATAAACAGACTACAATACTTACAACACACAAGAATTTCTACTGAAATTTTTCTTTTTTGTTTTTTTTTTTTTGTTAGTGGATGTGGCATTCTGCAGATGCAGAATTACTCTGTTAGTCTCAGTTCAGTCACACTCCAGAATCCACTCTTCGCTTTTTGAGACTTACTTGAGAATAATAATTTTGTCTTAACCTTTGGCGTAAAGATGAAAATATGCTGCTCAACTGTGCTTTTGCTAAGGGAGAATTGTAATGTGCAAACTGAACTGTAATACACTGGAAAGACAATCTTGCAAACTTAAGTGCATACTAGAAAACCTTCCCCCCTTTTTCCTGTGTTGTTACTGCCTGTATGTAAATTATTTCAGGCTTTGAAAAATACTTTTCCTGAAGTTCTCTAACTGAAATATTTCCTGAAAAATGCAGTTCTTAAATGTGTTAGGTATTTCAGAGCCTTGAGCCTTGTCAAGATGTTTTGGTACTCTTAAAGCTCTATTTTTATATTCAACTACTTTTTAGTTCCTGTGCATAGGCCCTGGCCTACTGTGCTGCTCAGAACTTGCCAGCAGAATAGCACTGTGCACACAACCTGTGATTTTTCCGCTTCAACTGCTGTGATCCAGGAGCCACAGATAGTTTCTGTAGATACAAACCTCTGTGCAAGATCATTAGGTAATTGCCAGTGCTGCTGCTGCTGACAGACCTCGAACCAGCCTGGGGAGCTTTTGGACAATAAAAGATCATCTGGGTGTTATACCTGAGGACCTGTGGTATTGCTCCTGTTCCTTTGTACAAGTACAGCTTTGGAACAGCCCCATCCTAGTGCCTTCTGATAGAAAACCTTAAACCCTGTGTCCACGAGGGAAGGCAGCCCTGCCCTCTGCGGCGTGTCCCGCCAGCCCCAAGCTGTGGCAGCGTGTGACTCCGAGCAGCTCGGTCAGGTGTGTTCGTGGCAGATACGCTCCTGCCATGGGCTCAGCACGGGATCTGCTGGCTGCTTTACACAGCTGCTTGTGTGTGGTTTTGTCCCATTTACATCCCTGCTGGATGGAAATAAGTCAGAAGTTGCTTGGTTAGGCCAGGGCACAGCAGGATGAGGTGATGGCAGATCGATGCAGGAACAGTCTGTGACTGTGGAGAGAGATTTGCAGAAAGATCTGGGATAATTGCAAAGCCTGGCCTTGCACCTAGAACTCGGCGATGATGTACCCCACAGCTGAGGTCTGCGGTATCTCTCTTAGTGGGCTTGCTCAGTTCTGCTGCAGTGGTGCTTCGTACTGGCTTTCTCCACAGCAAGAAGTGCAAGCGTTGATGGCAAAAATCGAGAGGGTGGAGAGCAGAGCTGGTGGCTCGTGCATCACACTGATGCTATAAGTGCTTTTGGCTCTCTCATCAACCTGCCTAGGGAACATGTCTCTCTGTGCCTCAGTGTCTCTGCACAACACAGGTAATAATACTGGCACTTATCTGGGACATGCGAGTAAGGAGATGTGACTTGTGAGTGCACCGAGGAGGAAGGGATTGCTAAAGGGTGCCCTTACCTTGTCCAAGCATACCTGTATGTTTCTGACTAACGTTGTATTTGTAAATAGATTTCTGAGGTTGAGTGATGGGTGATGTGCATGGCTGATCAGCTCTTCAAACCTGCTAAGAGTCCAGTGGGTCAAAAAGATACCTCTAACTTGTTCCTGATATGCTAATAACACCTTTATATTGTAATGTACTCCTGCAACCTATAAATCACTTACTGACCTTTTATCAGCCAAGCCTCTACTTCGTGTAATCACATCCGTGTATGAGAAACGACCCAGAAGGTGACACTGAAATATGTGAGACATCAGTGGGTCACGAACACGTGAAATGGTGTGTGATGGTGGAGAACCAGTTGACAGCAAGGCTGAATGGCAGAGACAGCTCTGGGGTAGTTGAACCTTTGGGTGCAGGCAGTGTGCTCAGCGGTGTGGCTGTACCGGATGTGACAGCCCTGGCGTGGTGTGCGCCGGGGGATGGTAGAGGGAAGGGTCACGGAGAGGGGTCTGGGCTGAGCCTCAGCGCGGTTGGGCCGTCAGATGTGGGCCTGTGAGAGCCTGAGGATTCAACAGGCCCCGTCCCTGCCCACCCGATGGGTGGAGGATGGCGCGGAGGGCCCCGGCACAGCCACGGAGGCTGCCCGGTGCGGGGGGAGCGTGGCCTGGGCACGCCGGCTGGAGCGCGGG